>NW_020884882.1:10524767-10536911 GCF_003945725.1 Corapipo altera | reverse complement strand
AGAAATAAAAACAAACAAACAATGCAGAAATAAAAACAAACAAACAAGCTCCGCAACTCACATGAAATTGAACCAAAATTGACAAGTAGTTTATCCAAAGGAGCCAGCAGCATCTTGTGGTCCAGAGAAGAGTGGCTGGGAAGAAGGACAGTTCATAGTCCCTGAAATCAAAAAAGTGCATTGTGAAGGGACAGAAAGAGGGGAGGAAAAGGGGGTGAATAAAGTGCAAGTGAAACAAAAAAATGAGGAGTAATGACAACTGGCAGCGATACTCAAGGACACGGAGAAGTTACGCACGATTTCGGGAGGAAATAATCCATCCTCTGTGAAATGAAGAATGTAGGGAAACATGTCTGGCTTATTTATACAGATAGCTAAAATAGGTGTGTCTTGGGGGCTGACCGTCTCCCCTCAAACTTAGCAGTGAGATGGAACTGGGAAAGTTAAATTTAACGTGACAGCACATGTCAAATTGACTTCACCTTTTAAAGGTGAAATCATTCTGGTTTTTTGTCTTCTGTATATCCTTATATTCATTTGTCATGCTGGGAATAAATCCTTGCCCTTATTCCTTAGCCAAGGCTCCTACTGAAGTCAGTTAAAGGACTGCCAGAGCCCACAGTTTGTTGCTGGACTTATGTCCTCTGTTTTCTGTACACATCCCTCTGGGAAAGACCATCCTTCCTTCTCTGGCTACAGGGTGACCAAAGAGTGAACGTATGGGACTCCTTCTCTCTTGGCTACTGAACTTCAGCCTCAGTGTTTTGGTTGGGCTTTTAGTAATGATGGAAATACCAGGCGCTCAAGACTCATCAGAGTCATGCAAATGCATTTTGCTCCTTAGGGAAAAGGTAGGAGAAAACTGGGTTTTGGTCCTGCTCTAATGGGAGCTGCTGTTTCAGTTTTTGCTCATCAGCAGAGGAGGAATAAACTGCTTCCTTTTCCTTTTGTCTCTCCATCCTCACAGTCTGCTGTTTGCCAGGGAAGTGTTTCATCCTGGGAGAAATGGGGAGCAGAAGACCCCCAGTCCCCAGACTGGTGTGCAGGACCGCGCTCCCTCCTCTCTTGATGGTGCTGGACAGAGAGGCTGTGGAGGGAGCTGCTGGATCCACATGTGGGCACTCTGGAGATGCGAGGGCCTGACCCTGCAGATCTGCCCACTGGAGTTGCTGCAGGACATCTAGGAAGCCCCACTGAGGCTCTGACAAGGCAAGGGGACCAGCCAGGCTTCACAGTGGGCTGCTCAGACCCCACACCTGTGTCAGGGAGGTGCCACACAGCCGCCTCAGAGGTGTTTGGGCAGATCTGTGTGGTGGTGAGGGCTGGTGACCTGTCCCCAACCATGCTCAGCAGGTCCTGACCAGTGCTGGAAGGAGGAGGATGAGGTCTGGCTTCACCTGGCTCACAGCTCTTCCCTGTAGCACAGGAGATGCTGCCACCCCCAAGCACAGCTCAAGCAGGGGACTGTGGCAGTGAGGCTGTTGCCCTGCAGAGTGGTTTCCTGGCTGGCTTACCTGATAAGAGCCAGCCCATACCTGCAGGAGGACCCCAGCTGAGATGGGCTGTGTTGCAGACAGCCCCTACCCAGGCTCCCAGAGCCCAGGGCTGCTTCTGTAGCTTCATCTTCTTCTTTGCAATTTTCTCAGATAAGAAAGCAATTGATTTTATTGCGGTCACAGCACTGAAGTTCTTGCCTGGGCTGAGGATCCCTGTGGTGCCTCCCCTGAGGTATGTAATCCTCCCTCCTTGATCCTGCAGCACTGCTGTCTCAGAACTGGCTGGTACCTGGAGCCCCAGGGAGCTGCATGTTACCGTGGTGCAAATGCACCGGCACCGCGGGTACTGGTTATGTGTCTGCACGCCTGTGTGCAGTGCTGGGGAGCTGGAAAATGCAGCCTGGTGTTCTGCAGCACTCAGAAACCACCCTGGAATAAGGGGAAGTGTGTAGTTAAGGTAGTGTTGCAACAGAAAGGTTTGACATGCTGTTTGATAAATGATAATGTATGAGGGTGAAGCAAACAGTGGAAAAGTTTGAATGGATGGCGTAGCTGTGTATATACAGCACGTGGGCATGACAGCATTGTTTGTTTACACCAGCAACAAACTCAGTTTTGGATTTCCAGATAAATTTAAACAGATGCCACTCAGAGCTGGTATTTTTCCAATCTTGACACCCCAGAAATTTCAGCAACAGAGTAAAAATTGTTTTCTAGATCAGTGTGTTCAATTCTACACCTCTGCTTCAGGTTTATCTTCATGTTTATGTGGTAAAGCTTCACTTGAGTAACTACACATCTGTGATGTCTACCTGTAAGTTCTTTTATTTACATCTCACTACCACTGTTTCCCAAGGGAAAAGAAAAAAGGCTTATTAGATACTTTCCTGTGCTGTCTTACTTACTTAGGGTCCTTTTTTAAGCCACTGCTGAATTCCAGCACATTTGACAGGCAGATAGTGGTCTGCAAGAGACTTGTCCCTGAAAAGCTAGGTGAGAATAGGGAGATCCATTTTTATCTCCTACCCCAGGTGGGAGGAAGGTAGCAGTGTGTGGGCAGCCCTTACTAGACACTGGGGAATCTGAACAAGAGACCTACTGAATGTGGAGAAAAGGTCCCATAAGACCTTACAGTATTGCTGGACATGGAAGGCTCTGGCCTTGCAATGCAGCTCAGGAAGAAAGTGGCTTTGCCAGCTCTGTTGCTCTCAGAACAAAGTGTTTTATTACCGCAGATGGCACTTAGCTTGGTAATTGCTTGCCCAGGATGTATTTAGTCTTTTCTCTAGCTCATGCTGACTTGTTGGAAGTAGAGTTGAGACAACCAGCCGTGCTCGGTGCCTCTTCCCACTTGATCCCAACTGTCTGAAGCCTTTGGGAGGAGAGCTCAGCCGGCAGCCTGGGGATGTCAGACAAGGCGTGTGTCTGTAGTGGTGCAGACCAAGCATCCTTGGATGTGGGTTGTACCTCTTGCTAAATACCTCCAAAGCACAGCAGCCAAAAGGCACAGCACAACCTAGGAATAGCGTAAATGGAGGGATCATCTCCAGATTATTGCCAGCCCCATGAAAACACTCGTTGGGAAAGGGGCAGCAGGAAGAACTTGTTGGGAGATAAAATGTGGAGAGCACATTAGGTTAGACATCACTGCAGTCGTGGTTGCCATTGCCTGTTTTCCTCCCTCCTTGCAGAACAAGGGTGCAGGCAGGCGGGAGAGTAAATCAGTTCCCAGTGGGATAAATGTGGGACGAAAAAAGTTCCAGCTTAGTTGCAGATTACCAGAGCTACTCCTGGGAGAAGTGGCTTGTGATTTGGGTCCCTGTGTAAGCCTGTGGGATGACGTCTGGTGCATTAGCAAAATTCTCAGTCAAATTCAGCGAAGTGCTTAAGCTTGTGCTTTGCTGAATGGTGATTGATGCAGAACAGGTGTGAGGGGTCAGACTGTTAAATTGGTTACAATGCACCTTAAATTATCAAATTTCTGCCATTTCAGCATGCACACAGATGCTACAACAGTTAGGAAAGTAGTAAAGCTGGTGCAGTCTTCCAAATAATTGCATGCTTCTTCCCTGTCACAGGCTGGGTTGTTGGTTTCATGCCATATTTACACAAGTTCTCTCTTAAAATCACCAACACATTGCTCTTCTGGGACAGACATTGACTCAGGTGGTGTTGGGACGTGTTTTAGCAGCTTTCTGCTGGAGGAACTTGATTTTATGATCAGATTCTGCTCTGCTGGCCCCGAGAAATGCTTGGAGGTGTGGTTTTCTCAGCTCTGCAGGGGAGGAGAGGTAAAAATGGTGCTCTGCGTGTTTTCTCTCTGTTCCTCTATTGCTCTCTAGTGCTGTTTAAGGAGGAGATGCAGGTCTCAAGCGTGAGCTGGACCTCGTGGACAGCTCTGTAGTTGCAGCAAAGCTTGCAAGATAATTGCTAGTGCTATGCCTATAAAAACCTGAAAGAGTAGTTAGGGGATGACTTTGCCACGTAGGTGGCTCAGTGTGGGCATCAAATGAGAGCTGTGTGTGTGGCTGGGCTCTCAGCTGGGGCTGTCCTTGGGTCAGCTTTGTGCCAGCCCCAAAGTGAAGACAAGCCTGTTTTCAGAGCATCACTGTGGGGAGGAAGGTCTGGCACATCTGAGATGCTGTGCTCCTTAGCAGTGTGGAGTGCAGAATGTGATTATTGTGCTCAAATCGCCTGGATTCTGCAGAAAATGGTTATTTTCAGTCAAAACACTTATAATTTATTTTGCCAGTGCCTTATCTTAATTTAATTCTGGAGATATTAAATATTTGTCATACTTTGGCTATTTATATACTTGCAGCTTATTGGATTGTGAAGCAGGTAATTGAATAGGCTGTGAGCTTGGTCTTTGGCTGTTGTGAAACTTTGCAGTTCTTGATCCATAGCCTGACATTTCAGTTATTGTGGGTGGCACCTCTTGGGCCAGAGATATTGTGAACTTAGAGCGGGGAAGACTTATCTGATTGTGCAGCTCCAAGCCCTGCTAAACCCCGTTGTTTCCAAAAGATATTATTTATGGCCTTGCTTTGCATAGTCTAGACACTCTCCCCGAAGCACTTTGCCTTTTGCACAACTTGTAATTCCTTCTGCTGAGTGGTGAGTCACTTGTTCTCATTCACCTAAGTGGGAATTGGTCGGCAAGTCATTTCCCTATGCAATTTTTTGTTAGCTGGAGAAGTATTTACTTAGTCTGTAGTGTGGTTTAGCAGTAGGAGCCCAGCCATGCTCTGCTAGGAGCACTGTGTGCATACAAACCCCTTAGAGCTACTGCCAGTGCTTTAGTCCAGAGTGGTACAAAGTAAACATCCTATTTCTATTTAATTATGTAAACTTGATCAGTATGTTAAGACCAGTCGATATAGTATGATCAGTAAAGCTGCTGCTTGGATGGTGTTGATGTGAATCCAGCTAAAGACCTCAGCAGTGCCAGGGCTTCACCCACGGAGTGATCTCTAGGAATCACATATATTTTAGCGTGTCTTTGAAAGTTAAGACTAATTAAAACAGTAGAGTTCCCTTAAAACAGCCGACAAGGGGACATTCCCTGGTGGTGAGCAGCTCCTCTCTGTTTGTCATCCAGGAGAACAGGTGGCTCCTCAGAGGAGGGGTTTGATAGGTGGCCCCTCAAAGGTTTTCTCTTTCTGGAAATAGAGCAGGGTGAGGTCCAAGGGAAGGTGGCACCTTGCTCCCCAGCTCTTTTGGAGCGTGGTGCAGCCATGGCAGAACAGGTGGAGTTGTCTCCTTACCTTTGGCTGCTCCTCACACAGGTGGTACCACCAGCTCCCAGTGGGTCAGAATTGGGTTACCCTTCTCATAGGGTGATCCTTGTGGTTCAGCAGCAGGTCCAGCTGTGTCTTCATGAGGTGGGAGGGGGGAGATGCGAGAAATGGCAGGTTCCTGGGGAGTTCCCCTGTGTCATTACCTTGTAGGTACTGACAAAAGTACACAGAGCATCCTAACCTGGTGCCTGCTTAGGAAGGAGTTATTTGTGGGTACAGGATATTTGGGATATTTCACCTGAGTTTTCCTCTGAATTGGGTGGGCTTCATTCTTAAAACCAGACATAAGAACAGTTGCTGAATGTTGGAGGTTAACCTTTCGAAACTGTTGTTTGAAAAGGTGCTTTTAGTGATAATATTTGGTATTGTTTGTCTGTGATTCAGGCTGATAAAGTCAGACGTTTTCTAGAATTTAAACACCTGAGTCAAAATGTCATGCAAATATTTATTCAGCTTGGGGGAAGCGATGCCGTGTTTGTAGTTGTTATAGTTCAAAACTTGCCTGTCTACTTCACAGCAAGGCTGAGAGCTTGGACTTTTATTAGTGTCAGGTATATAGTGACCCTTGTTGGTGTCTCCCTGTACCCAAATGTTAATATTTGATGAAGAAATTAATGAAATCTAGATTTAATCATGGTTTTTCCTAGCCCAGAGAATGGGTGTTTTTTTGATGATGGTGCTGCAGTGTTTATCCTTGGGGAATGGAGATGCAATGTACAGATCTCAAAGGAACCCCACTGACTTTGGTAGGACTTTGGGCTGATGCCACAATGAATTTGTACAAATACCCTGGCAAACAGGGCTGCCCACTGATGGTCCTGCAGTGGCCTTTTGTGACCTTGTGTGCTAAATTAGGGTGGCATTCACACAAGGGTAGAGTGCTCTTTGACTTCCTAAAATTATGAGTCTTCAAGTCTGGCTTTGTCTGTAAACCTCCTGCAAACTCCCTCCTTGGGGTGGGATTTAGATCCACACTTGATTTAGTATGAGCACCACATATGAACTCAATCTGATCCTGCATGAGCATGGAGCAGAGCGACCCTGTCCCTGCAAATCCATCACTCACTGTGTTCAGACAGGGGAAGAATCTTGGGGGGAAAAAAATTCAATAAAGGTTTTGGCAGTGGAAAAGAAGTAGTTGTTTTGGTGGTTGTTGTTGCCTAATGTACTTCTGCAGGAGAAATGAACCCTGTATCCAGAGCAGCTGCAGCACCGTGGTCTGTGCAGGCACAGTTCAGTCCCTTGGAACAAGGCTAAAAGGGAGTGGTTTGGCTCCCAAGTGCCTGTCTGGTACAGGGGAGGAAGGTAGTAGGGAGGAAAGGCTGTTTTCCAGGCTCACACCATGAGTAAGTACTGATAGAAGAAGCTATTTAAGAAGTGTTTTGTTAAAACCATCTCACACGTTGACTTATGAAGAGCATCAGTGATGTGTGCACTAGCTTTTGAATTTGACCCCGAGCACCCACTAAGCTGGAGAGAATGGCCCAGGGCGTTTGCAGATTCTGTAAGTTTGTAGCAACCACTGGTGTCTGTTAGTTGCAACGTGTGTTTGCAATCCATGAGGTGTGCGGGGCATACTGAACTCCTGCAGGATGTGATTCTCCCTTTCCTAGGGAATTTATTTTGTTGTCAGGCCAGATGATGCTACATTGGCATTGCCCTGAGGTACAGAAGCCTGTGTGGTGGAGTGCAGGATTTTACCATCTTAAGCACCCCAACATATAGCCACAGCCCACAGTGCTTCCCCACCTCGGTAGCACAGAGGAGCAGCCCCTTGCTTTCCTTGGAGCCCCTCAGAGAGGGGTGGCAATTTCCCTTTGTTGGCAGGGATGCAGGTGTGCGTGCACGAGGATTGTTTTGGAGCCTGGGTGTCACAGCTGACATACAGACCCCAGCTGGGACAGGAGGGTACAGGCTGCCTGGCTGGTGCCACCCCGGTGAGATAAAGAGACTTGGGTTTGATATTTGGCTGTCAGAGGGAAGATAAACTGATGCTTCTAAATACAGCACCATGCTCACAGGACTGAGATGAGGTGGGTGCCTTCTCGTTGAAGTAACATTGTGTTTCCAGCTGGTGCTTTGCTTGGAAACAGACTCTTATCCCCAAGAAGAGATTTCGGGGACCCCTGTCCAGCTCGTTGGCCAAGTAAACTTAAATACTGCAAAGACACTTTGGGAAGAGGTTTCTGAGCTCACTTGGGCCAGCCTTGACATGTGGCTGGTGCAGGTGGCTGTGAAAGGGAGAAGCTCCTCCAGGAGCAGCCAACCAGATGCAGCCTGTCTCCCCTCAGGTGTCCCTGTTTGATGAGTGGGGGCTGGGAAGGAAGAGGCATTCAGGAGTTATACTGAGTGATTTGGTGAAGCCACGCAGAAGTTTCTGTTGGACTGCTGCTGATGCTGTCAGGGGCTGTAGCTTTTGCAAGGAGGGGGTTTCACTTTGCCAGGTGTGCTGTTGAGGTCAGCTGGTCTCACACCTCAGCAGCAGAGGATTTAGGCAGCTGGAACATGATACGGGTATCACACAAGCAGAACATCAAGTGAAGGCAGTTTTCCTAATTCAGGAAGAGAGCACAAATGCTTTGCACATTGCACGTGCCCAAGTTTGCTTTTCTTGCCTCCACCCCTAGAATTCCCTCCCTCCCAGCAAACTGCTCCCATTCTTCTTGCAACCAGAGATGACAGACTCATCACTGCCTCAGAAGGAAGCTAATGGGGTGACGCAGCAGGAGCCAGCTGCTTTGCTACCTGCATGGTGACAGTGCAAGGATGAAGGAAGGACACAGCCAGCCCTTCTTCAGCCATGGGTGACGCTGCATGACCCGACAGCAGTGCCTGCTGCAAAAACCAGCTCTGTGCCTCCCACCCGTGGCTCTGCAGACCACCCTCTGCCAGTGAGACCTCCAGGCAGGAGCCATCTGCTGCTGTTATCTGGGGACGTGCAGCTGTCTGAGCTGCACGGGGTTGGGTTTTGGTGCATAGCCAAGAGCTAGTTGGAGTTAGGACTGCAGAGACTTTGTGTGTGCTCAGTCATTCGCGAGGGCAGAGCAGCTTTCGAGCGTGAATCGATGCCGATGCTCTGCGACGGGAAGGAACAGGGATTTGGGAAGGGCACCAAGCCTGTCTGAGGGAGTTTGGAGTTGGGAACTGGCAGCTTTGCTCCCTCCCTTTACCAGCTGTTTGGTGCTTCAGTCTGCAAACTTTCCTCCTCTGGAAAGGTATCTGTGAAGGAGCTGGGGCAGTGAGAAGGGATTGCTGACAGATTCCATGTGTGGCTGTGTTTTCCTTTTCCATCTCCCGCTTGCTCTGTGGCAGGTATGACCCACAGCCATGCAGGGATGATGGAGAATAATACTTTCTTAGCCTCTAGCTATCTCAAGAGAGAACTGGTGTCCTCAAAAGACTCAAGTTGATCATGCAATGGTGGTTTACTTTGGCCAAGGCTCTGCCTGCTTGTTGGTGGGCTCCTGGATTTCAGTAGTACCTTCTGCTCTTAAAGATGTTGGCCAATGCTGCAAAGACCCTTCCCCTGCCTTCAGCTGGGGTCTTGTGATGTTTTTCTGCTCCGAGGGCTATTTCTTCCCCAGAATCTCTCACAAAACATTCCCCCACAGCCGTGTGCCCAGCAGGAAGAGCAGCAGCTGGTGCACTTGTTCTAGCCTAACTGGCGAAGGGAGGGAAGGAAGGGCAGGGAATGGCATCAGAGAGCCTGTTCTTTAAACACTGAGCTGGCTGCTTGCACCAGCTACCATGAGCCTGCACGACTGAGACAGGGGCATCCCCTCAAGGGTTCCACCAGCCTGGGGAGGAGGTTACGTGTCTGCAGAGCAGAGCGAGCACGTCTGAGGCACAGGTAGGGAACAGAAGGAGCATGCTGGTGGCATGATGGAGGATGGGAGAAGTGAGTTTGACATTTGAATCCCACTTTTAAACCTCTGATTTTCCTTGTCGTTAAATACTGTTACAAGTGCATGTGCTTCTACAAGGGTCATGAGCTAAGCAGGATGTGATCTTCATGGGTGTTGTTAAAAGGTTTCTCCATCAACAGTGGCAGCCACTGAAGTGCCCAGATTCCAGTGCTATGTAAATTGCTGGCTCGTATAAAATGGATGTTTCTTCCTAAGGCTGTGTTGCATCTCTGCTGCTGAACTTTTATTTGGAGTTCCTCAAACTTCAGCCTCTAAAGCGTCTGTGACAAAGCTCCTGCTTGGTGCATATCTCATGCAGCAGGATGTGAGTGATAGAAATTCTTCCTGTAATTTCATCTCTCTGTAAACTCCCTTCTCTCAGCTTCTGTCACACACCAGAATTTTCCTTTCTGTGCCGAAGTCACCCCAAAAGTGAATCAGATCCTGCTGAGCAGGACAGTCTTCCCACCACCTATTTATAGTGTGTGCAATTACCCTCCATGCATCTTGGAACTCTAATTGCCTTTTTATTGCTGTTTAGCAGTGTGTTAAAGGTTTTTGAATGCTCATGCCTTGTTTTCTCATTACCTCTGTTTATTCCTCCTTTGGCTCCCTTCCTCAACCTCATCAAATTTAGCATCTTCTTGCCTTCGGGGCCTTGGGCAGCTCTACTACTTCTGACTTCTCCCATGTCCTGTCTTGCGTTGCTGCTCCAGATGCTTCGTGTTCCCCAGTCTCGCTCTGACGTGCTATTGGGGCCCATCTCCTGGAAGGGGCTCTGTGCCTGCTGTGATGCCCTGCCAGTGATCCCTTTGCTGGGCAGGGTGGCTTAGAGAAGGTGCCTCGGTGTCTCTAAGGCAACTGCCTTGCATCAGGCAGGGCTGGTTAGCATAGTGATGCTGCCCAGGCAACTAGGGGCAAGTACACGATTTCAAAATGGGAAGCAATGGTCAGGAGTCTGGGAAGCAGCTGGTAATAGGGACTGGGAGTTGGTAAGCCAGGTAGGAGGCAGGTGTTGTGTCTTGGGGTCCCCTGCATGGGTTTGTTTTGCCAGAGTGGCCCAGGAGCTGCTGTATCACGAGTGGTACCCACATGATATGGCCCCTCTCTAAAGCCACAGTCTGTTGGGCTGGGGGCATATACAACTGGTATCACTGGGATTGGTTTTTTTAGTGTTTTATGTGTATCCTGTACCTATTTTCACCTGATGGCTATGACAGCATGGGGTTGGACAGCACCTGGTACTCTGGGTCACTGGGAGCAAGCAATAGCCTGCATTTGCCTCATATAGTCTCTGAGTGCAAAGTCCTGTTCAATGTTATTTTCTTTACATTTTCACCTTGTTGTGTGGCATTTCCATAGCTCAAATTAATTTAATTATCCCTCGAGGTGTTTGCTTGCTCACAGTTGTCCTAGACTTTATTGCCCTCCTCTTGTGTATTGAGGAGCCCACACAAATCTTAATCATCAGTAAATGTAATCACAGTGCTTGATGTTTGTTCTTCCAAGTCCATGCTGTATACAATGAATGAAACTGGTCTTAATACCCATCTGTGCCTCCCTTTCAGCACCTGTTATATTCCAACATGCTTCCTTGCTGTGTATGGCCCCGCCATTCAGTCCTAACAGCATTTGTATTGACCAGAGAAATTAATGTTTTATGTAAAATTCTATCAAAAGCTTTCTCACCTTATAGGTAATTTATGGCCAGAGCTTGTCCTCAGCAACCTCAGCACATCTGCTAAATGTGCTGTCTGCTCAGGAAGGGCTTGGGGACCAGGCTGAGTTCAGTAGCCTGTGATGTCTGCAGGTTGTGTGCTGAGGACAGGCGAGTGCTTTGTGCTGCCAGCCAGCATCCCTGCCTGCAGCCCATGTCTGCCTGTGACACGGTGGCACTTGTGACATGTGCTGTGCAGTGCTACTCTAGGCTGGCATCCTCACCAACCTCACTCTGCCTGAGTGTGGGGGTTCATTAGTCAACAAGAAAATTACTCAAGTGAAACAGGGCCTGGAGCTCTCTGGTCTCAGAGGGAGTTTGCTGTTTCAGGTTCCTTGTGAAAGGTGAAAGCAGAGGCAGAGCTTGGCAGTTTGGGCACTGGCTGGAGGCTTGGGTCTGCGCCAGGTTACAGGCTCCCTGTTTGCTCCTTCACAAGCTCTCACAATTATCCAGATCTTTCTCAAACTGCCATCAATAAGAAGGTGATGAAAATATTTCTCCTTCCTCTATGGAGCACCGGAGGATGGTGAGAGCTTCTGAGATGCTGAGTTAATTGCTTAGTGCAGGATGCAGGGACTGCTGAGGCTGGACCTGGCGAGAGTATCCATGCTGTAGCTCAGACACACACAGGCACTGAGTGCCCAGGGGCTGTCCCTTCCGTGACTCGCTGTGTCCTCCAAGCAGCTTCTACAGCTGCTCCCTCTTAAAATAAGACAGTTAATAGTCTTGCATAATTCATGCTTATGAGTTATACACATTTGATGTTTAATGTACACACATGGGGCTTCTTATAGTTCTTACCAACTTTGTGCACAATAGCCATGCACTCTCTCCTCCTGTTTGCATTTGGGCAGGTGGACAGCAGGCTGCCTGGTGTTTCCATAGGCAGGGAAGTGCATGGCTTGTTGGCAGCTCGCTCCTCTGTCATCTCCTGAGCTTGTCACGGGTGCTGCCATCCTTCAGGACAGCACAACAGGGAAAGAATTGCTCTGTAACGCAGAAGCAGGGCAGAAAAATCTCCATCCTTATTGCTCCACTTTTCTCTTTCCTTTGAATGCTCTCAAAACTCAACTGCTGTATGAAAGGAAAAAGGAAGGCAGCCTGGAGCGCTGAGCCTGGCTTTGCATTGCTGGGAGTCTGCAAAGCAAGGCTCTGCTCCAGACAGGCTCTCTCAGGATGCATATGCATGTGCTCCATATGCATGTGCTCCATATGCATGTGCTCCA
>NW_020884882.1:10418624-10524757 GCF_003945725.1 Corapipo altera | reverse complement strand
CATATGCATGTGCTCCATATGCATGTGCTCCATATGCATGTGCTCCATATGCATGTGCTCCATATGCATGTGCTCCGGCTGCCCTTGCTTAGGGCGCTCTTGGTGCAAACCGTGGCCTCCAGATATTTGTGCTGTGGTGATGCTTAAGGCTCGCAGGGACAACCAAAATGAGACTAACAGGAGATGGGCATTTAAACTAGTGTAGCAGTTCAGCTGCCCCCTGTTAAAGCCCACGTGAGCAGGAATAGAGTAAGACCTCTGATTCTTTCCTATCAGCCAAAGGCATAAGATCCAATGGCCAGCCAGAAGCATATTCAGTGGCCAGCCAGAAGCATCTGGTTTGCTGTTTAGTTGCTGCAGGTCTTGGAGGGAGTTACAGATGCTCCAGTAGTGTGGCAAATCATCTCCATTTATCTTGTGCTGTTATGCCTCGATGATGTCAGATGGTCTCTTTACATTGCATATATATTCAGGCTAAGCAAATCACAGTAGTTTTCCTATTAAAATTTAATGATGAAAGATCACACTTATAAGTTATTTCTTTTCTTTTTTTCTCTAACCAGTTGTTTCATTTGCTGTATAACCCTCATGCTAATGGTGATAATCTTTCCTTGCTGTGACTCAGGAGAACAGATGTGCCTTTCGAATTCATTTTTTTTACCTGGACAGAATCTTTGTGGTTTAGGTTTTTTTAGCAGCTCTGATTACTTGCTTTGCAATGCTGTGACCTGTATTCAAGGTGAAACTTGTGATAAATACTTGCTTTGGGAGAGGAACAACTATGTTTTTGAGAAGATTAAGGCCTGTCAGGCAACAAGCCTCATTTCAATTAGACGTCAAAATGCAAATCCTCCAGACTTCAGAGTATGTCAAGGTGAGAGTAGAAAGAACTTTAATCCATTCTGAGATTGAGTTGAAGTCCTCAAGCACTTTAATTGTTCTTGGTTAGTTACGCTGGCTAGGAATGCTGTGGGAGTAAGTCACAATTGTGTAAGGAAACCCTTCAATAATATTTTTTGTAAAATATTAAAAGGTTTGCTGGCTATGTGTAGCTCATAGGACTGTCATCCCTCAAATCATAGAAATATGACTGAAAGTTGCAGCTGTAATGACAACTCCCCTGATTTTAATGTCCCAATTATTATTGGGCTTTGGGGTAAATCTGCTTCTTTTGTGGGAGAATCTTATAAACCAGACACATTCTCAAAGCAAATAAAAATAATCCAGCAAAGGCAGGTGCACTGTGGGTGCTATGGCTGGACCTCCCCAGATGACCTGTGGGACCAGCCAGTCCTGTGTCACCGACCCTGGTTTCTGTCCTGGCCAAGAGCCAGAATTGCTGTGGGAGCTCATAGCAGGATGGGAGGGGACGGGAGCAGCACCCAGGGCTAGTGGCAGCTCCACTGGATGTCTGGTAGCTCAGATGGGGCACTAATGCTGAGCAGAGCCACAGCCCTGAGCTGAGCTTTAGCATCACTAGATAGGAGGACTGGGGGTTTTCCCCATGACAGTGGTGCTTTTGGAAGAGATGGCACCTGGAGCTGAGAGCACAGCTTGCCAAAGCAGAAAGGAGCATGCCAGCCCCAGGACTTCAGGGGCTGGAGGAGGGAATTGCTCACATGGATGCTTAGTATAGAGCGGGTAAGTGCTTGGGAGGCTTTTCTTCCCATTGCTGGCTTTGAAAGGGTAAATGAGAGATCTTGCGTATTGGAAGGACTGAAATATTTTTTTACTTTCTACTTGAAGAGATAGACTCAGTTCTACAAAATGTAAATGAAGTTTCTACTCTTAATTCTCATTTACTTGTATCTGCTTCTCCTTCTGGCTTCTTAGCAAACAGTAACAAAAAAATTGGGGGTGAGAACCAGCAAAAAAACAACTTGTCCCTGTTGAAACCATGTGTACAAGGTCGTAGCTGTTTATGTAGCAAATCTCACAGGACTCAAAAAATGTCCTTGGTGTCATCTTGTGCGATTTATGAGAGGTGTTTATGGAATCACAGCACTACTTTGCACCAGAGATTGCAGCCATACATTGTGGTTGTACATTGTGCATCTCTTTGTACCCAGCTTGGATGACTACGATTTGTAGATATAAGGCACAGAAGCTTAATAAAAAAATTACAAAAATGCAAATGAGACAGCTATTTTGTTTAGAAAACATTTAATTATAGTAATGTGTAGACTTTGCAGTAGAAAAACTTCTGTAGACAGAGAAATTCTATAAAATGTCCATGTTCTTGGGAGCTGGAGAGCGTTCACAGCCACCTCACATCACCCCATTCCCGAGGGAGCCGAGCAGCCAGTGAGTCCCCCATGGCTGGCAGATCTCCCTGTGGGGCTGGGGCTCTTTTGGCGAGGCCGATCTGGGCATTGCTCTTGGGAGTTGCTGGGTGTTGGTGACCCAACTGAGGTGGGAAGGGCTACAGGGCGGCAGAGGCAAGGAAACAAGCTCAGCATCATGCGGGCTGCTGCTGAATCACTGTTTACGCTGTTTCTGTACCTGCTGACTCGATGCATGGAAATAGGGTACCTCTATTTTTAGTTCTTACCTTGTGCATTCATGCACATGCACGCCGAAATTAGACTTTTTGTGATGGGAGCAGTTCCTTGCCTACACAGGGAAGTATTTCAGAGTTGTGGCACAGTAACAATTCCTGATTTCTTTCCTCCCTAAAATCATCTGCACAAGGAGAGTGTGGGGAAGAGCTGCTTGCTTTGTATGGTATTAAAGTAGCATTTGAGAGCTGCCTCTCCAATCGATGGCATCCAGCTGTGGTCCTGCCCTGGTGCCTTTCTGGCATCAGAGTTGCAGCTGCCAAATTTTATTCCATATCCTGCTGGCTTCCTTTACCCTGTCCTTTAGAGCTCATTTGGTACCTAAATATGATTTATCAACTGTTGCAGCATGACCAGGGTGTTTTGGTTTGTTGCTGTCAGCTTTTACTCATCTGTGATTTATTTTGCCCATGTTGATGCTAATGGAGCAATATCGAGCTCTATCAACAGAGTAGGTCCCAAGATGAACCCAGCACATTTGTGTTGGCAGGAGTTGTGTGTTGGCTGTTACCTGCTGCTGCATTAATTGTGCTGTGAAAACAGGCACCACTTTTGCATACGAGCTGGGACATTGAGGTGAGATACAGCAGTGACTCGTCAGCACCAAAAAATCATGTTGTTCTCATTGGGGCCAAGATCTGGTTTATTTTGTTAACACTTCACGGAGCCAGAGTGCAAAGGTGGTTGCTGGTGGAACATTCCAGTGAAAACAAGGGTTTCTCATCCTAGTGTATTAGGATTGACAATGCCATTTTGGGAAGAAAAGTGCTCTGCTTTTACATGACTCTGTCATCCATGTGGCAGCAACTCTGTGATGCTGTTTGTCCTCAGCTGCTGCAACTTCAGAACCTGGCTGGGATTCCCCGTAGCTGATGAGATTATTTGACTCAGTGACAGTATTCAGATGATGTGTTTCTTCCCTAGTGTCCTCCTGGTGCACAGGGCACTGATCCCTGCCACCAGAAAGCCTGGGATTGGGTGTTGCTGCTCAAATGAGTGAAATGGCACGTACGGTGACAGCAAACTGGTCTGAATCCCCTTCATGTACAGGGGGCATGACAAAAGGCTCATTCAGGATTCCTGCCTTACAACGTGTCAAAAACCTTAATGCCATACTTGCACCCATAGGGTTCTTCCAATTGCCCTCTTGGGTTTGCTGTCAGGAGAAGGTGGCAGGGGAGATGCTGCCGCTCCTGAATGCTGGGTGAGGTTTGGCATTGGCTGGTGGGAATTGTGGCTTTGACCCCAAGGTCTCTGTATCTTTGGTTTCTGCAAAGCCTGGTTGCTAGACTGCCGTCTCCCAGCAGGTCTCATGTCCTACACCGTTTGCAGCAGACCCTGTGGCAGCCTTGCTTTCCTTACCCAGCTTGGTCAGAGTCTCAACAAGTGTTGAGACTAGTGTTGCCTCCAAATCCAGATCCATTTCTTAAATAACCACTAAATGTGCTGTAAGAGTTTGGTCTGGCCAGTGAGAATGACTTAGGCATTCTCATACTCAATCTGGTCCAGTGATGCCTGATGTCTTTTGGCTCCTTTCATGCCCTTCGTCATTACAGGGCCTTGGCACCTGTAGCCAGGGGAGTGTGGTGTCCTTGAGAAACCCTTGCTGGGCCAGTTTCTCTCTTTGTTTTGGATATATCAGGAATGAAGCAGAGCATTCACCTTCTTTGCTGCAGAATAACTTTCTGACTCTGGAGCCATGCGTGGAGCTGCTGCACATTCACACACATTCACGGTGTGAAAAGCCTGCTGAATTATTTTGAAGCGTCACAGCAGGAAAGACCTTTGTTTCTCATGCTCCATCATTTATGTCAGCCCAACTTATGAGCTGTTTGCCAGACATACCTATGCAGGTGTAAATACATTGGCTTCCCGTGGTTGTGTTTTCTGCCTGTTTGTGGCTGCCCGTGGAGGGGCATCACCAGTCGGTGCTGGAAAACTCCTGTGGCAAAAGAGGGGAGAAAGGGTGGAGAAGAGCCGAGCAGAGGTGGGAGGAAGGTACTTGTCTTGAAGTACAAACAGTGTTTGCTTCTGCCTCAGCTTCCCACAGAGGGCCTTTAGACTGTGCCTGGACACTTCCCCCAGGAGGTGGGAATAAGGTAGAGTAAGGGCTACTGAAGAGTAGCTGTTAAGAAACAGATCCACAGTACTTCTGTGTTTTGGGGGAGAAACACTGAAGGTGTCAGCACTTAATGTCCTTTTTTTCCGGACCTCAAATTGAAATGCAAATCTTTTCTCTGCAAAGATGTTTAAAGCTAAGCCTTATGAGGCTGAAACAGTGTGCAAGGAGCTCCAGCTGTCCCCCCGGCTTCAATTTTCGGGATTATTCAGAGAATTGCAAATCAGAAGGGTGCTGAAACCAGTTGCCCTGAGCTTCGGTGGAAACGTATTTGATGATATGTGGTATCTTGCAGATAAATTCCCAGGCCTCATCCCTCATCAGTGGTACTTTTCCATCACTGATGCTATCAGTGGCCAGAGCTCTCTGCTTGGCTTATAGCCACACTCCTATTTAAGGCTCAAGGGGAAGAGAGGCTGAGCACAACCTGTGCAGAGAAGGTACTCCCAAATCAGTGCTGGGCTCTGGCTCTTTCCCCACCGTGCCCGATGGCAGTGACTGTGCTGGGGGTGCTCTGTGCTCGGCACAGCGTACGTGATGCCTCGTCAGACAACTGTGCAGAGGGCTCGAGGGTCAATACCTCGTTATAGCAAAGCCATGTGTCTGCCTTGCCTTTTTGCTCTCTAATTGCCACCTCTCTGCTTCCTATCTGCATCCAGTAAGCAAGCTGCTGGGATAGTTAATTACTCTTCTGGGCTGAGTGCTGTATTATAGTCCGTTCTGTCAATACTAATTGTTTTATAGAAATATGAAGTATCTCTTTCCCTTCCCTCCAAGGACTTTGAGGTGCAGTGTGGGCTTTAATGATATCATTTGCCCTTCTGTCCAGTGTGAGCAGGAAAATATCATCTCCCATTTGCAATGGGCACTTAGGGTTATCTGCTGGAGAGCTGCAAGGACACTGCTTTTGGGGTCTGTTCCTGTGCCTTTCCAAAAAAGATTTTTCCCTGCCCTGGTACCTTTGCTGCTGTATTTATAGCTAATCAATTGCAGCCCAAGAGCAGAGCAATGATTATCGTTTGTCCTGGTGAATCCGGGCAATCCTTCCTTGCACTGTTCCCTTCCTGGGTGGGAGTTCCTTCTTTTTGCTTTTCAACTTTTAGTTTAATAAATAGGCTGTGCAAAAGAATAAGTAACTAAGCAGAGGTTGTAGGTGGACATCTGAGAGTGCACACAGTAGCATGTAAGGATAGCACATAAGGAAAACGCCCCTTTTCAGGCAGGAAAATTGTCAGCCCTTGGTGTTCAGTTGTATCTCTGCTTGTTTGCATTGGCTCAGGTGGTCAAGGTGTGCATCCACTGGTGATGGCTCTTTGCAGGGGGATTTATCATTTTGCATGTATTTTTATTGCTCTGGAGTAAACACCAGATAAACCCACATTCATTCATAATTAAAGAAAAGTATATTTAAATGTGCCCCATGTGTGCTGAGCTTCAGGTGATGCAGTGTTTGTAGTGACTAATGTTTTGGGGCTGTACTCTGGTTCTCTTTGCCTCACTGGAGGTTTCACTGTTAGCTTTTGTCGTTAGCAGTATTGCACAGAGCAGGATGAACTCCCAGGTGAGCACCTGGGATCTGTTCTAGCTGTCATGCAGAGATGAAATACAGAGCAAGCAAGAGCTTGCCTGGCTGTGGGAAAGGCCCGGCCACTGGGATGCTCCAGACCTCATCCTGATTGCTTTGTGTACGTACAACTTCCTGCAGAAGCCTCAAAAATGAGAAATGGATGTGCCTGAGGTGCTGGTGTGATTTTAACAGAGATGGGGAGGGTTTGTTGGCAGAAGGATGGTTGTCAGAGTCACATTCCCAGGTGGGGGAAGGATGAGAAGTGTTTTAGCCCTTCCCTGTGTGGCACCTTCTGCTTGGCCCGTTGCTCAGCACAGCTGCAGGTGCAAACCTTGGCACTTAGATCAGGGCTTCATCTGCTCTCAGCTGGTTACACTGGGCAAAAGGCAGATAGCTGGATGCAAGGGTTAATGGTATTCTGCTGTCTTCCCAGGGGATTCACGGAGCAGAACCATACTTAATTAGACTTGCTTTCATACTTAATTAGAGTTGCTTTCAGAAAACACTGCAACTTCTGGTGCTATCAATGCTTTTCAATGGCAAACACAGGAGGGCAAGCAGCATAGAGGTATTGCAGACCCACAGGGCCAGAAATACTCAGTCTGAGAACTGGGAGGCAGGAGTGCTGACCCGTGAGTTGAATGGCGCAGAAAGACTGCTGGTTTGTCCCACAGGCATGGTACAATGCTGGGCTGCTGGACATCCTCAGTGCATCCTTGTCAGGCTGAGGAATCCGTGTTGAAGGTCTGAAACTGCTGTACACAGAGTGAGATTACATGGCTGTCAGTGCAAACTGTGAACTGGGACATGACACGGGTTTATCTCTGGAGGAGCATTTTTTTGCATATCATGGGATTTATAAACAAAACTTACTCCAATTTGGGCTGAGCATTTCCTTTATTCTATTAAAATATGGTGGGGGTGGGCAGAAATGAGTTTTTTAGACTTGGCCTCTGTCTTCTTTATCTTTGTTGAACTTTGGGTGTTTTTGTAACCAGAGATTTGTTGTTTGGCATGGAGTTCCTGTACAAGAACTCTCCATCTCAGCTGAGCACTCCTAGTGATTCTCTCCTGTTTTTCTCTGCAAACAGATAGCAAAGTTTGATGTACTGCTGCTGTCACCTGCAGAAAGTTCTGTTCTGTGACTTTAAAATGTATCTCCGCTTCAAACCTGCTTCATCAGGGTCTCGAGAAAGCCTGTGCTGGTGTGGTGTCCTTGCTGTTGTATCAGCCAGGCTTATGGAAGGCTGCATGTAAGTCTTCTGAAGGCAGTTTTCTGATTCTCAGCCACAAATGTGATTATGGTTACATTAGGGAATAGAAGCATGAGGAGCTGGGTTGTTGCATTAAAGGTCAAGATCAGTTGATTTTTAATCCTTTGACAGCAGCAGCCTCCTGTCTGGTACACCTGCAACTTCATGTGTGTCTGCCAAGGCATAGGCAGTAGCTTAGAGATCAGGCACCAAGCTTTGCTTCTGGGACTTCTCTGGGGATAAAAGGCAGGAATGTCTTGGCTCTCAGTTTAAGACAAGAGCCTGGAGCTGCTGTTGCTCAGTGGGACCCAACTCTGCTGCTCTGTGCCTGCTGTCAGGGGGAACTGGGGAGCCCCAGCACTCCCCAGTGCCCCAGTGTGTGCAGCTGGATTCTGGGTGGGAGCAGTGGCACCTCACTGTTTGGACCACAGGCTTCAGCAGGAGTGGGACCAGTTTTCAGGCCTGGTTGGGCCCTGTGGCATGAGGACATGTGTTTGGGGAGGCTGTGGATCTTGGGTTCAAAGGTGAGTGAGCTCCCATGCACATACTCAGGGATGTGCAGCGACTCAGGATGCCACCAACGATGCCATTGGCTTAATATTCATCTCTGTGTTTACAAATCTTGGCATGAGCTGCAGATTCTTCTGTTAGTATTTTGGGACGATTTCCTTCAATTCTTGATTAAAATGCATGTGTTTTTCCTCATTTAAAAATATCATCTGTATCAAAAAGCTAATGATCACAATACCTGGCTTCCTTTTCCCCAACAAAGATGACAGCAGTGATATAAATCATTATGTTGCTGATTGTAAAATTGCTACCTTCAGGCACATCTTTATTTTAGGGTTGGATTTTTTGGCTGCCACAATCTACAAGAGAAAGACAGTTGGAAATTTTCTCCTTTAATATGTAGTTTTCACAACTCTCGAGTCTTTTTTATCAAGTCAAGCTACTTTGGCTGCCAGGCTGGAAAGAGCAGAAGATTAAAGTGCCTTTTTTGGTTTTTTTTCAGGCGTGCAGCTGTGCATATAAGTATATTGTGGTTTTCCTGACGTAAGATAAAGTCATAAAGATTTCCTGGTGGGCTTTTGCATTGCTCTGCTATTGTGGTCCTTGCTGCAGTAGACAGTGAATATCCTTTCCCTGGGACTTTTTGCTTGTCTGTTTTAAGCCTCAGTTACCTTCCCCCAGTTCCTGGTGTGGTTGTAGGACCACAGACCTTCCCAGCACTGAGGTGCAGCAGCTCCAACAGGGTTGGTATGTGCAGGGTCCTGCTGAGAATTTGGATTTTAGTTGTTAGTTTTTGAAGTGAAATCTCCATGGGATTTTAATGCAACATGATATGGAAACGCTAAGGATTGTTTGTTTTGTTGAGGTTTTTTTCCCTTTTTTTTTTTTTTTCCCTTCTACCTATGTGGGGAGACATAAATGCCTGTCTAAGAGAATCAGGAGCTGCAGAGAGTATCAGAAATGCCACCACCATCTGACCACCTCCCAAACGGCCGAGCTTTGTGCTCAGTGAATGACGACAGCAAGCCCTATCAAGGGTACGGCTTGTATTTAATTCTGCGTTACAATCCCTTTAATCTAGGATTATATCCAGTTGTTTTCTTCATGCAGGGTGTATGCTGTCAGATAAAAGCAATAGCAGCTGGGAGAAGAAAAATTGCTTCAAACAGGGGCAGAAAACCTTGAGTATCTGCAGATGCTTTTATCAGAGGCATGAACCTGTCTCACAAAAACTGTCCAGGCAGGTGCAAGGGCTGACAGGACCCTCCAGCTCTGATAGATGAAGACCCTGGGAAGACAACTGGTTGCAAATGAAACAGTAATTGCTTTCCCCTCACTGAATGAAATCTTCTCTGAGGCGATTACACAGATTAAAGCTTCCCACTGCAATGTACCAGAATAAATATAGCCTGTGCCTCTTGCGGGGGCTGCTGCAGAGCAGCATTGGCAGCGGGATGCGTCCTGCGAGGGATGGCAGGGCAGCTGGAGTCAAGAGTAGAAATCCTGTAAAAATAGGGCTGGAAGGACCTCAGGCTGTCTGAACATCTTCCTCCCTTGAAGCTGGATTGAGCATGCCCAGGTCATTCTTGGTGACATTTATCCAGCTGGTCCCAATGGGGATGTGGGGATATGAGTTCCTGGGCCACCTCCTCCTGCACATCTGCATCTCTACTGGGACAGGACTTTTTCTCCAGTATCCCTGGCTTCTTTGCTGTAAAGCATACCTTTAATTTCTTGTCATGGACACAAGGAACAAATTATTTTCTTTTTTTCAGTAGATTTTTCCATACTTTGAGGAGTCTTGTCCTCAATGCCTCTTCCACCCCAAAGAAGCTCTGTGGTTTCCACAGCCCTGCCCCAGGCTCACATTTCTTCTCAGGGGCTCCCTGGGTGGTCAGTGCCACCAGGGTGCCCCTTCCCTGCACTGGGCAAGTGCCTTAGTGCAGTGCCAGCCATTCACTTTACGTGTTAAGTCATTACCCAAAACAACAGGTGAGTTTTACCAACTTGATAATTGGTAGTAGATGCTACTTTGACCAAGGGGCCATGCCTACACAAAATTGTTTTCCTTGCTTATCACAGCGTGATTTAACTACCTGGCACTGTTAGTGTTGTTTGATTAGGTTGTGTGCTATATAATTTCAAGTACAGTGTGTATATGGTAGTTGCATAACACAAATTAAAAGTCTCTGAAGTACAGGAGCCATACATGTGAGAGTCATAGAGATCCTTTTCCACTCTAATTAGCTCCTTTCCAGAAGAAAAGAAAAAAAGCATCAAAAAATGCAGCTCACTTCAATGTGTAGTAGAAGGTAATGCCTTGTGTGGGCTTGGGCAGTGCCACATGGCAGAATATCATGCTGAGTGTTACAAAACTGTGTCTTTTCTCTGCAGCAGTGTGCTCACGTGAAGAATCTGACTTTTCCTAAGGTGGTTGGCAAACCTGACATGGGCAAGCACAAGCACAGTGGGAGAGGGGGTGCCATCTCCTTCCCCTGCACCCAGCTTGTCCAGATCCTATTGGCATGAGTTTGGGCTCCCCTTCCAGAGCTCAGTATCAGTCCCTGCCCAAGGGAAACAGACTTGTGTCCTTGGCACAGCCCTGTGAAGGGGACTGCTCCTGGCTCTCATGGCTTATCATGTGAAAGTATTCGAGTTACGAGTACCTTGGGGCTAGGGCTGCTGGGGTTTTTTCCTATTTTCATTCTGCACCAAATGGTACAGAGAAGCTATGAAATTCTGGTTATCAGCAGCAAAAATAAACCCTGGAGCTGACCTGGGTGCAAACGGGATAAGGCAGGTGCCTGGGAAGCACAGGCTGCTGCAGAGCCATTTGTAACCAAAGGGATTTGAGTGAGCTGTGGGCGAGTACTCAGTAGTGCTTTGAATTGTGACAGTGATCTCAGCACCATCACCTCCTATCAAATGAATCAGCAGGAAAAAAGTCTTTCTCTGGCCCAGGGCTAGTTAGTTTAATTAAAGGTCTGTTGCTCTTGCCAGCAGTTCAGGCAGAATTTGATGTAGTCAGCGAAGTTGGTTGTTTAAATGATGTAATGTTGTTATGCCTATTTTTCCTCGAGTCTAAATTTCTGTGGCGTAAGTAACAGGATGAAATGATCTGTTGTCTGCAGAGAGCTGATGAGAAATGGGTGGTGGAGGTGGTGGGTAGGCACTTCAAACTGCAGGGGATCTGCTGTGAGACCTGATGGTTTTGCTGCAAATTGCAAGGACCAGGGCTGTGCCAGTGACTTGCCTCGTGTGGCGTGTTCGATGAACAACCACCACCAGCTCAGCATCTGCTTATTAAATTGTTTTGAAGAAAATAACCTTGACATCTAGTTTATCCACCGTGATTTGTATCTGTCTTTTTCTCTAAAGAATAAAAGTCTGTATTTATGCCTTGGGGATGAATTTTCTCTAGGCTTTTACTTATCCAAAAAAACCTCAATGACTTGAAGAAATGGTTGTAATGATGGACTTTTGCCTCTGAACTGCTGGACTGTAATGGGGAATGCAAATTAGTACATTTAAAGTGGGATTTGTTTCTGTAAAGGTGCAATGATTGTATAACTGCTATCTGCTAAAAAGCAGTGAAAATAAAAACAACTATCTTTCCCTTGGTGTAATTTGCAAGGAAGAACAATACTGAATTATCACTGAATCAGAGATAGGCATAGCTGAACCCCAGGCTTTTCATGTGGTGCTGTGCTTGAGCAAGCTTTTTTAACTTTTTTGATTAAAATCTTTGCTTTGGAGATCCTGAGATTCAAGGGGTCTGAAAACCACAGGGATGGCTGTGGGAAGCAGGAACCTGAGTGAGTAGATTGCATACAAAGGAGTTTTCAGGCTACTCCCAAGAAGATGTTTGCATACATTTAGCTAGGAAGCACTAATACTTCTTTCTGGTTGCTTGTTTCAGTCATGCAAGTGAAGCTATAGCTATAGCCAAAAAAAACCCCAAAACAACACCTCCTGATTTTAAGCCTCTTCCATACATGTAGTTTCATCTTTTGTTTCTTGTTATATCATCTTCTGATCCCAAGCCCTTCTTTTTCCAAACCTGTACTTTCTTGTGAGCTTTTTTCTGCTCAGGTTAGAAATGGTGCTCTGTGCCCCATCCCAAAGGCCTTGTTGGTTGTTGGCAGTAGCTTCTCCTGGAGTAGCTACAAGAAGTGCTGCAGTGGCTACTTGGTTCCTTCAAGTTCAGTCCCAAGGGCTATAACCAAGTGCCACGTGGACAATGGACTGGGGGTTGGCTTGTGCCATTGCTGGCACCTCGCTGGCCCTTGGTACTGCTCTGGCTCCAGTGCCCCAGCCCTTTCTTGGGGGCCTGTTGAACCTGAGCCCTGAATGTTTTCTCATGCTCACAGCCATGATCATTTGCCTGGTACAGCTGCTGGGACTGACTTAATGCAGTTCTGTACTCATCAAAGGCGGTCATCAAGATTGGAGGCTTTTTGGCTTCTTGGCTGCTGCTTCTGTCAGTAGTTCCTATTAACACTAATGGAAATCACACTGTAGCATCAGCAGCACAGCACTCTCTATGCTGTGCTCTGCTGTCTGACAGGAATGGGATTGTGGAGGTAATTCCTTCTGCATCACACAGAGATTTTGCTGCAAGGGGTCTTGCTGTCACTTCATACATACTGTGCCAGCTTAATGTTCTGTTATTCTCTTCCTTGGGAAGAGGCCGTAAAGCTGAAGAGTGTGGTGGGGGTTAATGCTGGTTCTGCAGGCACCAAGAATAAGGGAATAAAAGTCTTCTTTTGAATTCCAGCCTTTGACACAGTGCTTCAGAGGGTTTCCCTGTGGCCCTCCTTAGCTACAGAGAATGTTGCTCTCTCTTCAGCAGCAGCCCCCGAGCAGAGAATGCAGCATGTGTCACCCACCCAAATGTCAGCCTGTAGGCAAAGAGGATTTGTGCACAGCTTAGCAGAGAGCTCAGCTGCCAGACCCATTCAGAAGTCTCCCTGGTCTCCCAAACAGGCTGGTGGGTGCCTTGCTCTTACTGACTCATGTTGGGCAGGCACTGGGTTGCTCAAGATAAGCATCTTTATTCTATCATGCTCTTGCTGCATAAGTCTGTTTGCTGTTAGCCTGCAATGTGGCAAAGGCATCTGTCTTTCTGTGTTGTTTTTTTTCTGATGCTATCTTCAGTTTCTTTTCTTCTCTATTGTATCTGGATGAATTGGGATTTGTTTTGCTTGTTTAAATCGCATTTCTATAAAAAATATCTAAGGAATTAATCACAACACTCAAAACCAGGATGTGGTTTGAAAAGAAGTGGTCACAGTTTAAAAGATTAAAGGAAATAAAAAATTTTATTTTCCCTCTGAATTTAAGGGGACCTTTAGTGTAATGTGGAGACAGCATGGAGAGAGAAATGAGATTGCAAGGACAGACGTGCATCAGCCAGCAAGAATGACTTGTGCCCAGCAGTTCTGCATTTGGGCTTGGGGAGCTTTGCTCCTACCAAAGACTTGGACTTTCATGTCAGTGACAGGGAGAATATCTTCTCCAGGACTGGAGCTGTCCCTTTGCTTCCCAATGGGCAGAGATGCTAAAGTTCTCAAGTGACTTCTGTTGCCAGCTTCTCTGTTGTTTCTTTCCAAGATTTCCTCTGGAGGGGAATTTGGTGCTGATTTTGTTTGCCACAGCATGCATAATCTCTGGCTTTCCAAACCCTCAGTCAGGATTTCAGCTGGAACCTGGCAGCTCTCTCTGCTGCGTGGGTCAAGCCAAGTACTGAAGCCTGGCTGAGAATGAGTTGGAGGTGGAATAAAGTTTCCCACCAGTTTGTCCTTCTCCTGTCAGTGTGGGCAGGATACTTGAACACTCAAGAAACCATTGTGAGTAGGTCCCTGAAGTTTGGAAACTGCAGACGAGGAGAGGCTGAATGGCAAAGTAACATTGGCATCCCTGGAGAAAGCCCTGCCAGTGGGACCAAGGGGCATGGGCTTGTTTATGTTGCTTTCTGGCATTTCCCCTTCAGGCACACCCCAGCCTGGCCCAGCTTTCTGGACAAAACCTGCTTGGTGACAGTTCAGCCTGATCCCCTCTTCTTCCTTTTGAGGCCAGAGGAGTTGCACGATCACACGAAGCTGGTGCTGTGGGTTCTGGTATCGCCTGCCTTCACCAGTGCACCCCAAGGGCTCCCTGCCCACGTCACAGTGTGCCCTCTTCCTTGCCCAGCTGCCAGGGAAGCTCGCTGCCGATATCCCAGAGGGATGGGATTTGTCTCCGAGACAGCCATCAATCAGGGCCACCCCCTCCCGAGCAGGCTGTGTGGGTCCCTTCTGCAGTGTGGGTCCCTTCTGCAGTGTGTGTTGGTGCTGCATGCTGAGGGAGAGGCCATTGCTGACTGGGCTGATTCTAGCCCAGCAATCAGCACCAGGAGCAAAACTCCAAGCTCTTCTTACTCAAATATTTTGGGGCATTTTCAGGTGAAAGATTGGATTCCCACAACCCCAGTTCTGCAGCTTTTATTTAAGCAATATTTAAGATTAGTGTTTTTCTTTCCAATTTCTGCGGATACCAGTTATCTCTCTACTTCAGCGTAGGCTGAGGCTTCTAATAGGAATGTTTGAGTTTAAAAAAAAAGAAAAAAAGGCAATCCATGCTGTAGGCTGAGGTGAGCTGAAGTCACTGGGACTGTCTGTGCATGTACAGCACAGCATGGGATCTGTTTTGTGGGATCAGAGCACACAGAGTTCGTGGTCCAGCTGCCACCGAGCTCCTGGATCTGCACCTGCACAGACCTGCTCTCAGGACATAGCCTGTTCCTCGTGCTTGTTGGTAGGAGGAAAATGAGAGTAATGATTCAATGCATTGTGCTCATTTTGGGAGCCTATGTTCCCTCTTTTTGTGATTTTTCACTCTTAGGGTTTCAGTGAGTTCTTCCAGGGCTCCTAGGAGCAGAAGGGAAGCGCCAGGATGGAGGACTCTGTGGGCAAATGCTAGCACAGCTGCCTTTTATGAAGAATAATATGATTTTGTCTTTTCCTCTTTCTATATGCCCACATATTTTTCTGCTCCTACAAACACTCCTCTGAAATTATATGCTTCAGTTCTGCAGTAGCTGTGCTGCTTTTTGTGGGGGTTTCAACTTGTACTCTCACTCTGCAGACAAACTCATTACCAGATGTAGCAACAGACAGTTCTTCCCTCCTGCCCTTTAGGACTATGTTCTGCCATCTCTGTGCACAACCTCATCGCCCTCCTCCTGGGCTTTTTCAGCCAGAGTAAGGTAGCATAAGAGACATAGGAAATCTGGATTTGGGCTTGAACAACATATTCTGGGGGTGTGTTGAAAAGGATATGTACTCCATGTGTTACATCCCCTTGTACTGCAGGTCACTTTTCTTGTAGCATCAGTTTGCAATTCTTCTGCACAACCCACAGCAAGTGAGGAATAGAGATGTCTTATCTGATGGGAAGGGGATTAGCAGCAGGCTCTGACCCTCCCAGCAGAAATGCACAGAAGTCATAACTCACTCAAAGCCCTTAAAATTATCCTGCCTCAAGCCCAAAGAAGAAAAATTACTCTTTCTTCTTTTTGAGACAGCCTGCCATATACTTCATTTCACAGGAATCCTTAAAACAGCTTTCCTAGCCTTAAATGAGAATTTTCACTGTGTAGGCATGTGTTTTGGGAAAGGATCTTTGTGTAGGGCCGTATACAACTGCTGTGTTGAACACTGCCAACATGTAACTTTAGATAGTTAATGTATAATATTGGTACCAAACTTACTCTTTCTGGGTTTGTTAGAAAAGCTGGATGTTTTGAACCTTGGACCAAGAAAGGCACCACAAGCCATCAGAGGCACAAAAAAGTGCTTTGTTTAGCTGTTTGTTTGGGTTAACAGTACTGTCTGTGCCTCCAGGCTGATGGGGAGGCGACTTGGACCACACCAGATGTGGCTGCATTTGTGCCCTGTGCCAGGGCTCCAGCAGGAGAGATTTGTGCACTTGGGTGGGGCTGAGTGGCTGGTGCTGGGTCACAGAAGGCAGCTTTGGGGGATATTATTTAGTGCTAATTAAATTTGGCAGGAGGTGAAAGGCAAAAGACAGCCAGCATGCCAGCTGGAGGCAGCAAGAGCAGCGGGCTGGTCCCTCAGGGAGCTGGGATGTCCCTCTTGCCCCTGCCAGATACCCCCGGGGATGATTCAAGCACACACTGGTTATGGCATTGCTTCCTCCACTCCACTGTGGGGTTTGCTGTGGGGAAGGTCCCAGTGCCAAACCCTGCACAGCCTGGACACCTCACCCGGGAGATCCCTGTCCTTCCACTGGTTCCCCAGCAGATCTTGCTGGGCTGCAAGGCTTGGACTGATCAGTGCAGACTCCAGAGCCCAGGAAATGGCCTTTACCTTATCCCGAAAACCATTCTTGAACTTCACGCCTAATTTCATGCAAGCAGCTAATTGTCCTCTTTGCTTATGCCAGTGTGGAACCTGCCCACACTGCACACAGGCTGTGTGTGCACCGTGATTTCCCTAGCTGGGTTTCATTTATGTTTACAGCCCAAAGCTGAGAAAAGGTCACTGCTTCCTCCAGCCTGCCCTGCCAAGTGAATGTGCTTCAAGCCTGGAAATCTGTGCACTTGCTTGAGCAAATATACCCCTGGGGGAATGTCCCCATCACAGTCTCGTCCACTGTGGGTGATGCCTCAGGTCATTTGCAAGTTTTGCCCCTCTTGTTTTCAGCCTCCTGACATAAACTATGTCTGAAGACTAGGGCTGTGGGAAAAAAATTGGATAGTTTTAACAGTGCCTTTCCTTAAAATAAGTAATAGTAAATCCCTTCAATGGAATGATGTTATTGCAGGTGATGTTCCCTGATGTCTTTGAAGGAGCAGGCAGATGTTCTCAGCTGTTCCAGATACATACCAGACACCCTGCAAATGTATATTCCCATATTGCTGCCTGGCAATTGGCATGGAAAGTTGAAATGCTCTGTTTTCTTGCAGTAGTTTGTTGCCACAGAACAAACTACCTTTTACCAAACTTTTTCTTCCAGCTCCAAACAACATGCCCTTGTAAAATCTGAGATTACTCACTTTAGCAGGAAATGTGAGGAGGAGGAGGAGGTGCACTACACTTTCACACCTTTTCTCATTTTTCTATCTAGAAACAAACTCTGTTCTGGCTTGACTGATTGATTGAACCTTTTTCAAGTGCTATCTGAAAGAGACAGCTTCTCTTTTACTGGATCAGAGATGCGTTTGGCTCTTAAACAGATTTTCTTAAAATTTGGAGTGTTTTCTTTCTTTTTGTTTGTTTCCTGGAAATCATGGCATGCACAGAATAAGGGAAAATTTCAAACATGACAGGTTGTATTTAGAGGCCTGGTGTGTAATAGGTCATGTCTCTTGACGAGCTGCTTTGAAAATGTGCTTTGTTTGGAAAAGAAATACTGCTCAGACCTGTGTCTGCTTCCCCTTCTGCTCCACCAGCCCAGTTTCACGTTGATTTAGACAGCAGCCCTCTGGTTTGGGGGCTGGTGGTGTCCCGAGCTCTTGGGGAGTGGCAGTGGGTGCGTGCAGGGTGCCCACAACAGGGCTCACCGTTTCAGCCTGGTCTGCCTGGAAGCTTCCCTCCACTCCTTGCTATCTTGTTCGTTCCCATCAAAGATATTCCCTCCCCTGCTGGCTTTGCCAGGCTGAAACTAGTGCTTTCACAGAGGCTGGGTCACACCAGGAGTCCTTGAGCCTCCATTTGTCTGCCACTTCAGCTCAGTAAGAACTGTTTTTAAAATAGCTTGTGACATGGAGGAGAGGCAGAGTTTGATAATGAAAATGGTGCAAAAATAACTCCAGTGATGGTGGATGTGCTGCTTTAAAAAAAAAAAAAAAGGTAGAGACAAGACTGGGTTTCTTGTTTGGACATTTGAAGTGCTGGTAGGAGATCTTTAGCTCTCGTTGTTCAATGTTTTCAAGTCAGCATGAGCCACTGTGTACATTAACCAGGAAGGATGATTAGCTTCTGTACTATGTAAGGTCTGCCTGGAGTAGGAACACAGAAATGGAAATAGTTCAAATAGTGATTTAAAAGTGTCTCTCTAAAAGTAGCTTGCTTTTCTTCTTGGATACCCACCATCTGAGTCTGTGAGGTGCTCTCAGTCCTCTCAGTCTTTTCATGTGTGTAGCCACTTCTGGAGAGAAGTGCTGTTATTCTCCCTCACAAGCAGGAGATGCAGCACAAAGGAATCAGATGACTGGGCTGTTGGAGAGCAAGGACTTGCCCGGGTCCTGGGACACTGCCTCCTCTGTGGGGGACCCACCAGCATAGACCACTTTGTGTTCCCACCCTGTCCCTCACCCACATTTGTGGATCAGTTAGTTTATGGATATTTAGCTGTCTTTAGGCTGTCCCTGGGATCTCCAAACATAGGATATATCAGGCCTTTCCCAGCCTCTAATTAGTCCAAGAATGGAGACTTGGGTAGTATCAGCAGCAATATGGGTTACTTACCTTCAGAGTGCTAAACTGTCCAAATAACACTGGCCTGGATGGTGGGAAGAGGTTCTGTGCTGTTAATTACTCCTCAGGAGGGGCTGGTTGGCAGGGTGTCCCTCATCAAGGGTGCTCTGGCTATATTGATGAGCAGTGTAAAACCATTCACTTATATACAATTCTTTCTTTTGGGCACCTGGGCATTGTTTGGGAATGCTCCTTTGTAGCACTTGTAGGAAACTTTCCACAAAATGTTTTTATTATTAAATAAATACAGTATCAACTGTCTATTGCAGTTGATTGAATGAGAGATTTTACATGCCTGTCTTGGTGACAGAGCAGAAGACTTTGGGCTTTGCAGCCACTAGGCAATAAATGTGCAGCATCCATACCCCAAACTGACTTTTTTACTTCCCTTGTCCGTCAGGCTGTGAACATCTAAGTTCTAGAAGTTGTCCTCAGAATATTCTGAAATAAATATGAATTCTAGTAGGTTCATAGCCCAACCTGTTCCTAACTTTTCCAAAGGACACCATATGGGTGTGTCAAGGAAAAGGACATGTGATGTTCTCCAGCTCCCCACCATTCCCTTCCACTGCAGCACACCGTGGTCTTGCAGCATGACAGTGTGCAGTAGCTGTGTCAGTAGCTGTGTCACATCAACACTCACAGGCTTGAACAGACCATGTTGTTTTCCATCCAAGAGAAAAAGAGAAGGAGTGAAAATGTTATTTTCCAAGACTGCCTGTACAGCCCCAGAGGAAAAGGAGAATCTTCCTTTGATCCTTTTTCTCAGGTTAAGTGTTTTCTGAGGTCTCAGAGCAGCAATGGACTGTACGTACCACAGGTACTGCACTGTTGGAGTAAAAGGGCAAGCCAAGCAATTTCTGTTGCATTTACAACAGAGTTCCTATGCCAGTCATAGCAAATGTATCTCAACCTGCCCTTCTGGCCAGGCCCTTGCTAGCAGGGTTTGCTGGAGGATGCTGTGTAAGGGATTGTGCTAGTGGCCTTCAAGACTTGAGGTTAATTAGACAGGGGCTGGCACTGGGAGGGAGAAAGGAAGGGCTGGAGAGAGGAGGAGGAGAGAATCCAGCTGCAGAGTCCAGCCTGGAGGAGACCTCAGGGGAGTAAAGGGATTTGTTTCCTGCCCTTGGGGCACCCAGAGGGGCACCCAGTGTTGGAAGGCTTTGCTTGTCACTCCTGCCCATCCTAGACAGCCTCCATTCTATCTGTCTCCTGGTTTTATTTCCTAGTTGTATTTCTGCTGGTATTTTTATGGGTTTGTTTTTTCTGTTTTATTAACAGAGCAGCTGCACTTTTACCACAGGCAGAATGACACTGGGCTTTCTGCTAAAGCTGCCACATCACGATGATGTGTTTTACCCAGCAGAGCTCACCAGGCGAGGTTTCCGGCACAGCAGAAGTCACCAGTGAGGTTTCTTAGAGCAGGAATCACCCTTCAGCCCATCCTCAGTCACTGGCCTAGTATTTCATCATTGCTATTTCTTGCTTCTGTTTTGTGCTGGCTTCTCTATTCTTCTGAGATCAAAGTCATATTTTTATTAATCAGGGAAAAAAATAGGGGCCTGTATCTGTTTGATCATACACAGAAAGATACCCAGCAGGGCTGGCTTAGTCTGTTGGATCTGTTGCAAAACTCACTTTGCTAATGGCTTGCTTAGGTAAAATCAGATCAAAGTTGGGAGAAGTTCCAGGTTTTCTATGCTCTTGTCAGGTGGCTCCATCTTGGGGTTACTCACTTGCACATCAGCTGCAGAGGAGGGACCAGCTGGGAGGAGAGAGACACACAGCACAAGGAAACTTGTAGACAAAAACAGAAGTTCCTGATTGGAACCACAGCAGAACAACCTGGTCTAGTGGAAGGTATCCCTCCCCATAGCAGAGGGGTTGGAACTAGATGATCTTGAAGGTCCCTTCCAACCCAAACCATTCTGTGATTTTATGATACTAGTGGAAAAGAGGACCCTTTGCAGCGGGGAGAAGCCGGGTTGGCATGTAAGCATCAGATGGACACACCTGGTACAAACAGAGGTATCAAGTGAAGCAGGCAATGGCAAGGTGTCTTTTGATATGTCTACATCTAGGCTTGTCCTGTGGTGGCAGGTTGCAAGAGGAATGTGTAGCTTGGAAAGCACAAGGGGAAAGTCATCATGGCAAGGCCCAGTCCCAAATCCTGGCTTTGCTTTCCTTTTTTAGCACTGTGCATCGCAGCATTTCAGAAAGTAGGAGCAGCCTTAATAACATTTTAGGTCTTTCATGTAGGTCAAAGAAGTGTGCCTAGCTGGCAGAGTGAATCATAGAAAAGAAATATACTCAGCATTTCAGAGGATAAAAAAGCACATTCACATATTTCAGAGAGAGCGACTCGGAGCCTGTGCTTTGTCTCTTCGATAAATCTGCTACTGGATGTAGTCTGGGACAGTGGAAAGAGCAGATCTGCTCTGCTAGATCTGCTAGAGCCTCTGTGCCTGCCGCTGGCTTAACCAAAGGGATTGATGTTTTACCTTCCCATTACTTACCCAGCAATACTTGAGCCTCTTTAAAGAAGAAATGTTCCAGCAAGTGCCAAAATCATTTAACACTCACTGGTCATGCTGAAAGCTGCTGGAATTTGCTTATAATAACAGAAGTAGTGAGAGGTCCTGGCAGAGATTGGAGCTGGTGCTGGGGTGGAGCACAGCTGGGTGGTAGCTCTGTGGCTGGGCTGAGGAAGGACCTTCCTTCCTCTGCAGGCAGCTCTGGTGGTTTTTCTCACCCCTTTGATCATGTTGCTGATGCAAACGTTTGCCCTTAGGTCAGGAAACATTATTCTTGTATTCTCGGGCTGCTTGAGTGAAAGATTGGTTCAGTTTCTGACCTCCAAATCAGTGCTTGGCTGGTGAGTAGGGAACCAGGAACTGTTTGCATTATTTGTGCCCAAATCCAGCCTGATCTCTGAGCACAGGGCAGGTGGCTTTTGTAGGAGTGTTGCTCCTGAAGGATCCTCATTGGTCTGACCCATCCCCAACACTGCAGTTGGGCTGAGCAGGCAGGACATGAGCTGCTGCAGACAGAGAAGGGTTTGTGTGTGCCCTTGGCTGCCCCATGAGTGTAAACCCAGGCACGATGATGGCACAGTCATTTTCTCTGCAACAAATCAACTGGGCCTCTCTTCTGAGAGAGGAGAGAGTGGTACTGGGCTGGTGGCCAGAGCTGTGACTTTTTCTTTGGTGGCCTGGGAGAGTTACCCAGGACTGGCAGTTAATGCTGGTTGGGGATGTGAGCACTGAAAAGCCGGCAGTGTTCAGCTGTTTGCAGAGCAGCCACATTTGCCCAGGAGAGTTTGCAGTTAAAAGCTGGGGGTGTGAGTCACCCCTGCTGTGGTCCTCTCTTTTGCAGGGGGGAAAGCAACACTGTCACAGGGAAAACCTGATGCATTTTCCCAGTGCAAAATAACCTGATAGGGATTTTTCTAGCCTCATGCCTGTTGCTGGGGTCTCTGGCCTCTCTCTCAAGTCCAGTGCTCAGCTGCTCTGGCCCCTCCACACCTCCACATTGTCCCTTCCACATCATCCATGTCGTGTGTGGTTTTCTGACTGTGCAAGCAGCGATGATGAGGGGTGCTCATTCCGTTGGTTTAGCTTTTTCCTAAATCATCTGATGCTGAGGAGTAATAAAATATTTATTAGATGTTACGAAACCAAACCCAGAGCAACAGCACAGTGACTAGTTAAATATTCCTTCTTTCCTTCCTGCAGTGGTCCCTGAGCAGCAGGTGCCCCAAAGAGAAAACTCAGTGCTGCTCTTGGTTGTCTGCTCCTGGGCTCTCTGGATGAAAGGCAGAGGTGCTTCCCCTGGGAAGTTGGTGACCTGTAGTCACCTGCTGATGGGCTGAGCCGTCAGGGACCAGTGTGCAGTGTTGCAGTAGATCCTCACATTTAATGGCTGCAGGACAGACCCTTCCAGTGGGATGCACAGGGTGCAAGGGCACCATGAGACATCAGTGCATTGAAACTCACAGTCCTCGATCAGAGGTGTTCAAGTGTGGCTGTACAGGGGGTCACCTCTCTACTGCAGGGGTGCCTTTCACTTAACCTCCTTCTATAGCAATTCCAGCAGTTGTCACATTGATGGGCATGCCTTTATTAGCTGATTTGAGTACCCGTATAGCTGTGGATGGGTTATTCCACAGCCTGCCACTGACAAATTCAGCAATCTACAATCTAGGATGGTTTCTCCTTCCAAATCTATTGGATATGGTACTTCCAGAGCATAATGCAAGGGACTTCTGGAGGTCTCTGACTCAATTTCCTTGCTCAAATCAAGGCTCCCTCCCAAACCAGATAATTTTCATGCAGTCAGGTTGTGGAAATTTGCAAGAGTGGAGATGCCACAGCCTCTGGGCCCATCTCAGTGCTGTATTTATTCCTGCATGTTCAGACTCAGCAAAGCATTCTGGAAAGAGGGTGGATTAGTGAGTGTATAACTTCTTTCAGGGAACTTTTCTGTGGCAAACCTCTCCTCTTTGCAATGCTTGTGCTTCTCTGGTATAGGCGAAGGAGGCTGGAGACGATGCGCAGAGATGTGCCAGCTGTTTGCTGGCTGGGACAGCTCTGGAGAAGGTGGCATGTTTCCATGCATTCAGGTTTGGGTTTGGCTCCGAGTCAGGTTGAGTGTGTGTAAAAATAATGTGGAGTAAGAAAGCTGCTGGTTCATTTGTGCTGTGGAGGCTGGTGTGCTGTTTGCTGAGATCTGCATCAAGTGAATTCAGTCAGTTGCCTCTGTGATTTTATTGTGACCAGTGGTTCTCCAGTCAGTTTCTGAGTCACTAGATTGTACTGGGCATATGTTTTCTCTTTAAAAAAGTTAGAGCAAGAAGGCAGGAATCATTTGAGTGCCCAGACCTAGTCACTGGTGAACTCTTCCCCACACTTTAGTCCGTAATGTAGACAACATCTGCCAAGCTTCTTATAAAAAGCCATGCAGCCCAAAGCTCCATGCCTGATATGTGTGCCAGGAGTTCATCAGTACTGCCTCAATTGATTACATTTGTTAATATACATGTGGATATCTGGCAACTAAATACTGCCATGCTTTAGACAGGTAAAGACTGGGAAACACTTTACTGCATAAGTAAATGGCAGTATTGACTTGAGAGTTCACTTGGGTCCAGAGTCACTGTGTTCTGTGGTCCCTATTGAATGCAGAAATGACTGTTAGTTCTTTAATGGCTGTCACACATGGAAAGTAGTTGTGGGGAAGTCAGAGAGGTTTGGAAAAGTGAGGGAAGGTAAATTGCATAAACCTCTTCCATCCACCACAGTGTTCCTGCTTACTCCCAGCTCTCCTCTCCTGTGCGGTGGCATCTGGATTTCTGTTTGCATGAGGGGCAGCGAGGCTCTGCCCCCACCTGCTGAGCTTGCAGCCTAACAAGGTTTCACCTCCTGCCACAGCTGGTGCAATGGCTGTGATGTTGTACTGCTCTGCTCCCAAGGGAAAGTAATTCTGTTTTTTCCTGCTATTTGTGAGCACACTATGGCAGGTAACTGAGAAGTGGTTTGTATTGACCCCTTACTGGATCTGCAGAAGCTGTTGGCTTGCTTTATATGGATTTCTAGCTGATCATTGCTGCCTCTAATAGCGAGAGATAAAATAACACCCCTGCGTTTAAAGCACTTAAGCTTCCAGTTGAGTGTTCAGGGCACGTGCTCTTTTAAGCCTGTGGCTGGATTGGTGGCATCGCTTGGCCCTGCCTCAGGGCTCTGGAGTGTGATGCTGGGGCTGAGGCTGCTCCCCTGTCCTACTTCAGCCTCTGCTGGGAGATGCTGTCTCCTGGCTGCCCCAGGAGCGTTGCTGGGATTTGGCAGCAATGCCTGTGGTGCCTGACAGGGAAGGGAAGAGGCATGAAATGGGAGGTGGAGCATGTTGGGGCACATTTCACTGACCTGCAGGTCTGGTCTCCTCCCTTCTGGTGCTGCCTTTCTGCACCTGGCATGTGCTGCTGTGCTGCAGAAGCTAAATTTGATATGAATGCAGTTTGGTTTTGGCTCAGATTGATTGACTGCCTCCCTGGTAACATCCATATCAATGACACAGACACAGATCAATACACCAGTGCTGTTTCATAGTCTGAAGGGATGGGAGACTGAAGGTCCCATTAGCTGAGGACTGGACTGTGCTGCAGCCTGGTGTGATCAGAGAGGATCTCCTTTTCCCTGGGTGGGGAAAATACTGGCATAGAGCTTGGCTGAGGAGGAGGCAACTGCCACTCCAGTAGAGACAAATCTGATGATTCATTTCCACAGCCCTCAGGGGCTTGCGTGTGAGCTGCGTATTGGGAATTTCTAGGAATTTCAAGGAGCATCATTTGTTTTGAAGGTAGCCCATTCAATACTGGGGAAGGAGCATATAATACTGCTGCTAGATAGCATTATAGGAATTGAACAAACAAGGACTTCATTGTCCTAAGAAAAAACCTGGGCACAAAAAAAAAAAAAAATAGTCATGCATGTTGTTAAAATCCCAAATGAAAAGCCTCTTGGCTGAGAGTATCTGTGCTCTTAGTATGTCTTTCCTTGTGCCTCAGCACCCTGATTTCAAGGTCACCTGTAGTTTTCCTCTTTCTTTCCTTGGTTTCTTATGGCCTCTGTTGCCCTGTCATTTCTGCCTGACATTCACGATGTTTGCTAATACAAAATCATCAATACATTTAATTAACATCTTGCTTTTCTCTTCTTCCAGATAATTAAATGCTTAATAAAAACAGACCTAGCACCTTCCCACAGGTGTCTCCCACTTGATCACTGCATTGTCTCTGGCTCCTCTTATTGCTGACCCAGTTCTCTTTTCAGTTCCATCAGCTCAGATAGGTTTGGAGCCTGCTTTATGTCTCATATTGTGCCTGTTGCTGAAGGGCTCGGGATGTCTAGGGTGCTGTTGGCAAACACCACAAAGGGGCTTAGGTGCCTGACATGGCAGATAGACTCGTAGGGCCAAACATTAGATCCCGCCAGCCTAAAAACCATGAGCTTTTGGCAGTGCTTTTCCACTGGGCTCATTGCCAAAGGCTTAGGTGGATCAGGTTAGGGGACAGTCCTTACTCCAGCCCTGTGATGCTGAGCCTTGTTGCGTGTGTCAGACCCACTGAAGTCTGGGCTGTGGTTTTGGGGGTGGGAATGACTTGTCTTTCCGGCACCCACAGGGGCGGTGAAGGCTGCTCCATGTTTTCTGAAGCAGAGCATATTGAGTCTCACTTTATGTCACTTTGATGAACACCTCTCCATAAGCACCAGGATAAACTAATCCCAGATTATCACATCAAATTGCTATTGCTCACTAACCCCTCTCAGCATGGTGTTCCAGAATTAATTACCAGTATTCATGATGTTCGTTACCACAGTCCCGCATAGCACATTGTGTAGATGTAGTGATATTTATCATTGCATTTTCCAAGTGGTCCCTCTCCTGCTTTTTATCACTAGCTGTGTTTACCAGGCTTCATTATACCCTAGTTGTTTGAATCTCTGCAGTTTTTGATACTTTATTCAAAACCATTTAGACACTTAGAGCGATTAATTTTATCTTTCTCTTCCATTCCAATGGGCTGGTATCTTCTGCTTGCATACAAGTGAGACCTTTTGGTCTCTAGTCCTAATTCTTACTGCCCTCTTTTTCCTTTAAGTTTGTAGTTGCCACATATACATCTTGTTTACTTCCTTCTGCCTAATCCTCAAACTTGAAGTAGCCCCATGGTGAACCAGGCACAGCTACATTTAAATCCCTGCAGCCCTTCAGCATGAGTGTTATCTGCATTTTAAGATGTTAGGCTGGCATTTTTGGTACATGACTTATGTACCTGCTGAGACTTTGCTCTGTAAGCTGCAGAGGTGGGGGTTTAGCTATGCCTGTTTTTAAACTGACAGATAAATTGGGAAAGTAATGGCATGTTTTCTTATAAGGCTGATATAAACCCTTGTAAACTTCCTATTGATGTCATTGTGACAAAATTAGAACTGTCTTGTAAGTTATACCAGCTGTATGGTGGACAGAAACTGTTTTGTGCAGCAGAGACAGCAAAGTCCTTGCTAGGATAAGGACAACAGGTTTACCCTCCTCACATGATTGTTTTTGACATTAAATTCTTTCACCACTGCTCCTGACTGGTGTTTTATATGTGACAAGCCAAAAGAAATAAATAAGCAAGGACAAAAAAAAAAAAAAAAAACAAACAAGGAAGAACCAAGGCCCCAGGGTGCTGATGAGTGCCACCTTCAGCAGCCAGCTCCCGTTCTGAATGAAACCTCAGCTTCTGAAGGGCAGGGGAAGCTGAGTGGGGAAGGGGCTGCCCCGAAACAGGCTCTTCCAAGCGCACACACAGCAATTTGCTTGTGGATTGGGTATACCTGAAGTTGTGAAAGTCTTGTGTGCGTTTTGTGGCGGCAGAGTTGTTTAGAAATGATGTTCAGGGTGACTTTAGGTGCTCATGATGCCTAAATGAACTTATCAAGGTGCAGAATGCGTGTGTGTTTGTATCCACATGTGGCTGCTGTTCTCAAAGGAGAGCAGAAATAATCATCATAAGCACCCCAATAAGATACTGCAGAACAATTAGTGGGTTTTTTTCATACATAAACCTTTTTTGACTAATTTTATCCTTTTGGCATTTTTACAGATAAGCAAGCAGCAGCTCCAGACAATCAAAGATCGTTTCCAGGCCTTTCTCAATGGAGAAACCCAGATTGTGGCAGATGAAGCATTTATAAATGCTGTCCAGAGCTACTATGAGGTAAGGAGAGACAATGCAATATTCTTACAGAACCCTGTTCTTATCCCTATTCACAGATGTGGTTGAATTCTGATTTAATAGATTGTCCATTTTCAAGCAGCACAAAGCTAAGACAAGTGCAAGGTATCTTCTGTCTGATGTCTGGTACATCACAAGGTTTGGGAGGTTCAGAGTTTGAACATAAACCACAGAGCAACCATGGCAACCCCTACATCATGGTGTATCCTATAGCTTTGATTATAGGGAAGACCACCCTTCCTTTAAGCTGAAAAATACCCTCCTGATACTTTTAAACAGTGTACTCTAAAGCAGTGAATATGGCACAGTATAAAATCGATGTCACATGGTCCCCATGAAAAATATCAGGAGAAATCTGGGCAGCACATTCAGTTCTTGCGGAAGCTCTTGCATTGTGTTCTAATTGACTTTGGGATTTTCAGCAAGAGTCGTGTCTTTTCTCTTTGGCATGACAAGTGCTGTAAAGCAAAGGGGGAGGGAGGAGGATGTGCATCTACAAAGCTAGATGATACCAAAGAACGTGAAGCATCATTCATAATTGTGCAAAAGAATAATTATGCATGTCTGTCTTTTTGCACCTCTTTGTATGCAGCCCATAATGCTGCCTTTTATATCTCTTCTCAGAAGGAAAGAGCTTCTGTTTTTGAAGGAAATCGGTGCTTGTGATTTGTATGAGGAGTGTTGCTCGTGGGTTTTTTTTGCTAGCCTTTCTGCAAACCATTTCTCTTTCTCCCTAGAGCTGTTCTGTCATAACAGGTGAAGATTTTGAATTGTCTACATAAAATATTTCTTGGGAAGTGGAATCTAAGAGGGGACCAAAATCTAATATGAGAACTGAAGAGAATTTTTACTCTATAAGAAATGACAGCAGCTGCTTCTGTGTAAGGAAAGCAAAAATTATCTGTGGATTAACTCTGTTAAACCAACCTAATAGTTACTGCTCCATCATTTTCTGTACAGGAAGGAAGCTGAGAGTCATTTACATCTTTTATCAGAAAAGAAATTGCGAAGGGATCATCACAGCTTCAGTGAACAGATGCTCTCAAAGAAAGTTTTCAAGATGGCATGAGCTGTGTTTTAGGATGCAAGAGCAGCATAATCTGTTCAGATAAGACTATTGGACAGGAAAGGGAAACTGCTTAAAAACAGGCAAAGTCCATCTCTGTTTCATTGGTGTGTCTGACTGAAAGTGTGTCCTGATCAGCCCCAGAAGTTCTGTGCTATATAATTGCCCCAAGTGATCAAACTTTAAAAAGAGCAGTTGACTAGCACTAGATGTGTGCAAACCCATGTATGCAGTTTAACTGAACTCTGCACTGACTCTATCTTGCTTAAAACAGGCAACATGAAGTATAATGCATCCCTCTGTATCCTTTAGGACAACTCCTTTTTTCTTCTTTTTAGCTGTTGGTCTCCTTTAACTTAGGGCCGTGTGCTTTCAGCTTGTGTGCAGCTGAAGCTTGGCTGTGTGGCTGTTCCTCTGCAGCAGCTGCAGTGGTACAAGGCAAAGTCTCACTGCAGAAAACCTCTGCCCCCTCTCAGTGCCTGACCAGTGTTCCCTGCTGAGAGTGTTCTCCCTCCCTTCTCTGCAGAGAGGTGCTCCCCTTGGTTGATCCAAGGCACAATCGCAGCAGATCCTGCTGATCTCAGCTCCTGCAAATCTCAGTTTTGTGTAATTAACTGTCTCTTGCATAGGCACTATCTCAAAATCAGCCTTTAGATTCTGACTTATAAAGCTGCATAATGGCTTGGAAAATATTTACACTTCTTTGTTCTTTCTCAGCTGAAACTGGCCATCTCTGTGCAGGACGTGGATGGTGTTTCTAAGGGGTCCACTTACCAACAGTGCAGAATAAGTTCATTACCTAGGGAATGATTGGGGTTTTTTTCTGGAGAAAGACATAAAGGTGACATTGCAAGTCAGAAATTCATTTGCTGTTGCCCTGAGTATGTTTGCATGACCTCATTCTGCTGTTAATTCTGCTGTCAGGGCTTAAGTGTGTGGCTGTCAGACTAGTTCACAGGCTACTATCAAATGAAAAAATTGAGTGATCTGCTGCTGCTCTGCAAAGCGCCGCTGTGCCTGCAGGAATGCTGCAGATTATGTGTGTGTGAGACAGGCCCAGAACACTCCAACACACTCCAGGGGAGCTTTTCTCAGGTCCTTTTACTTCTAACGAGTAAAGCTTTGTCTATCAACCAGCACATTCTGCAGCAGTTGCTTCTGTGGGTTTTATGGAAATGCTTCATTAGACCTATTTCCACTCTGCTGTGGGCAGACAGAGACAGGGCCACTCATGACATGGGGGGCTATTCTATGGACATGGCAGGAATTGCCTGACCCAGCTCCCAGAGATCAGTTCTCTTCTGCGTGTGTTGGTGTGTGCACACACACTAGGATTTTGTTCCAGCTATTCTTGACTCCTGGCAGCCCTACTGGGCAGTCCTACAGCCAGGCGATTCACCTGGTATTTTCTAAAGAGAGCAGCTTGCTCTGCAGGATGAAACACATTTTTTTATCTTTTTTTATCTTCCTATTTCATGGTCTTCTTCTTCTGCTTTGTGTCTGACTGGCGCTCCCCCTGTGCCTGTCTCCTCTCTGCCAGCTGCAGCCATCCTTTCATCTGCTGGCTGCTGCTCCACACCCAGGGAGGATAAATCAGGGCTGAGGAGATACAGGGAGCCAGATCCTACTGCTTGCAGTGCCATCGTCCTTCTGGTGTGGGTGAGGACCACGGGTAACAACACCCAGTGGTGCTGGCAGGTGTGGGAAGTCATTAGCACTGTCACACAGGGTGAGGCCCAGGCTCCTGGAGCGGATGAGGGGACATGGGAGCCCAGGATATTGCAGTGGGGCTGTTCACTGTGACCTCCCACCATTTCCTCCAGTCAGTGTGCTGCTGATTTCCTCAGCTGCATCAGGAGCTTGGCCCTTGATAGCTCTCACCTATTACTTGAAAGCACCTGCACACACACCTGGGATGTCATCACTCCTATTTAAGCTCTGCAAGGAAACGAAGTGCATGCTGGGTGTCATTTCAGCATGCACTGAAGAGGCTGTTGGTGGCATCCTGCCTGTCTGGTCTGCAGGGAGTGCTCCCCAGCACAGTGATATTGGAAGGAAACAGCCTGGCTCTTCCTCATCAGCATTTTTGGGCTGGTCCTTGAGCAAAACCCACTACTACTGCTGACAGATGCCTGTGCTATAAAGCATCTGGGAACTTGGAGTGCCATGTTGCTGAGTGGTATAAAAAAAATAAATCTATTGTGTCCTTAGGTCATCCACAAGCTCTTTAATTATTGAGAGCTGACAGATACCCCCTGTGCTGGTACAGCTTCTTTACCGGCTGCTGCATTCATCAGTTCTCAGCATTATTAATAAAACAAAAGTTTTCTTACTGGCCATCGATTGCTTTCCTGTGTTCAGGCCTTGGGAGAGAAGAACCAACACAATTTCTCGTACCCCTCTCACCCTTCAGCTCTGCGTTGCTCCCAGGGCATCTCCTGGTCTGTGGGAGTCTGTTACATTTTGACCCTTCTGCTGCTTTTGCAGTGGGAAGAATATTTTTATCAAATGCCTTCTCCCTCTCTCCCTCCCTCCTGCTTTCAGTGCCCTGCACCTCTGCAAAGCCTTCCCAGGCAGCCTCAAGCTGTGCTGAACTGTCCTATGCTTCCACAGAGGTGGAACAGGAAAAGATTTGGGCTCGTCCACTGTGGCCATGACACCTTTTAGTGATCTGAGCTGCCTTGGTGTTTTCCCATTGATTTGTAAAGATCAGTGCATTTATCCTTGTCCTTTCCTGGGGTGTTTTAACTCTTGCTATACTGGTTGCCCAGGTTGGAAAAGGGAGAAGTGAGGGGACACGTGTTATTTACCTGAAGGCAACATTAAATTAATTATTACAGTGCCATTGCTGTGACAGCAGGACAGTCTGCAAAGATCTCCTCTGGTGTAGTAGAATTAAGATGTAAGCCTGGTTCTTGCATGGTCAGAGGTTTCCCAGGGTCCTGGCTACCAGGGTAAATGCAGTGCAGGGCTGTTGGCTTGAGTAGGATGACTCTGCTCCCTCTAAAAGGGCAGAACTTGTTTAGGTAAATGTAGTTGTGCAAGAACTTCTTTATTAAAACATTTGAGAGAAAAAAATATAATCCTGCTTTCCCAAAGGGCATTTATGTATCTGGCGAGTCGGGACCACAACATCACATCAAGTCCTAATTGCATCAAAATGTTTCATTTTAGTGGATGCAAAGCAGAAGCTTCACCTGATTTCATTACACTTCCCAAAGTGCAGCTGAAACCTGGGTTGATCTGGCAACATGTGGTGGTTGAGTGAGGAGTTGTAAAGTACCCTGGCAGCCAATAAGCAGCTTCCCAGCAGTGAAACCACATTTTATGGTACTTAAAGGGGATTTATATTTTTTTAACTGACGCGATCTGAAGTCACCCTTTTTTTGCAGGTATTCCTGAAAAGTGACCGCGTTGCCAGGATGGTGCAGAGTGGAGGGTGCTCAGCAAATGACTCCCGGGAGGTCTTCAAGAAGCACATCGAGAAGAGAGTGCGCAGCCTGCCAGAAATTGATGGCCTGAGCAAGGAGACGGTCCTGAGCTCTTGGATGGCAAAGTTTGATGCTATTTACCGTGGGGAAGAGGATCCTCGGAAGCAGCAGGCCAGGATGACGGCGAGCGCTGCCTCGGAGCTCATCCTCAGCAAGGAGCAGCTCTACGAGATGTTCCAGAACATTTTGGGGATCAAGAAATTTGAGCATCAGCTCCTGTATAATGCATGTCAGGTAAGGTGGGAATGGAAAAGAGTTTCTTGGGGGAAGGCTTGCCAATGGGAAATACTGGCGTTATTGAACCGGAAACTTTGGGGCTGACCAGACTGATTTGGAGAGAACTTCCACCAAGGAAAGGGGGTTTGGTTCGTGGTGGGATTTTTGCACTGCTAGTTTTGTTCTGGGTGTCCAAGTGGGCCTCTTTCTCTTACTTGTTTTCTCATGAAATTCCACGGGATTGCTGAGATGGGAAAATTTTATTCCTCAGCTCTGTGTCTGGGTTAGCAGGTCTTTGATGGTGCCTAAATGGGCTGTTTGGCTGTGACTTGTTTGCCTTTCCTCTGTCATATCACCAGTCTGAATGACAGAGGTACTTTCTTGCAGCCTGCAATAATTTATCAGTACTTGGAGCCAGGAGCCCCTGGGGTGGGTGGCTTATGCAAACTTGCTCGTTGAGGTTTTACGTTAAATAGAGGGAGCTCCGTGATCCCTGTAGGCCTGTGCTGGAAGGAAAGAGCATCCCAAACACCCATGGCCTCACAGTGGCTCTGCTTGCACTTGAAAACCTTTCCCATTCCTCTCTTTCTCCCCCAGTAAGAGCCAGTTCCCCAGAGTTGCAGAGCTGAGACTCTGCAGTGCTGCTTGTGTTTCCAGCAGCTTTTGCTGAGGCTGTTGGTGTCTGTCCAGGCTGTTGGTGACCCAGATTGCGGTCCCCTGCTATGGGATATAAATATCACAGGCGGGATAGAGGATGTCAGAATCACAGAGAGAGTAAGGTAATGCTGTGGAAAGTTTTCGGAGGAGGAGCAGACCTCAGTCTCTTCCCTGTAATACGGGGCTTCAACTTCTTATTGAAATTAATACATTTGAGACCAATTCTGTCTGTCTTCTGTCTAGACATTTCCAATTCTTTTTAAGACACAGAGAATTATGTTTGATCTGTTTTTCTCCTGTAAAGAGCTTAGTTATCTTGCATTTTGTTCTTCTTCATCTCAGAACCTTAATGGCAGAATAGGGAGAGGATAATAAATGTCCCTGAGTAATGTGTCTTCATAGCAAACAGCCAACAGCAATAACTGCATTGGACCTCATAAACTGTGTTTACAATCCAGATTTCGTGCCTCTGTCCTCTGTTGGAGGCTTCTTTAAAATCAAAACTATGTTTTCAGTGATATATTGAGAGCTGAGTCAGTTCTGCAGTGTTTTGGGTTTTTTAACTTAAACCAGGTCCAACCCTGTGTCTCTCATCCTCCCTTGACCTGTGCTCAGCTAAGGACTAGGGTGGCTTTGCGTGAGCATGTGTGTGATCCTAACCTCTTGCTTTGTGGTTCCCACTGATGCAGAAAACAGTGTTTGAACATAGCTGCCCTGCTTTGTGGATGATCTCTGCTTGTGAGAGCCTTTCTGACTGACACTGTGAACCCAGGGACTGCTTCCTACGAATTGCCCTGTTGCATCAAGCAACCTTTTTCCTGCAGTAGGTCCTAGTTTTACTCTGAAAGTGAAGGATTTAATTCTGGGTCTCTTCTAATACGTGGAGGCAGTAAACCTGTAATTTAAGCTTTTACAGAAAGACATAATTTCTGTTGAAAGCGAGTATTAGCATGGGAGTTACTCTGTTTTTAGTACCTGGATAGCAAGGATTAGCTATGCAGAAAGGAAAGCCCTTTGTAAAAGAAAGCTCAGAAAGCTGCAAGGCCGGCAGTCATCCAGATGTTTGGTGTTTTCCTGGGATACAGTGTGGGTGATTACAGTGCCCTGGTGCCAGCACAGTGGGGTGGGACCCTGCCCCACATGGAACAGGTCACTGCTGCTCCTTCTCCCTCTCCCGTTGGTTGCTGCAGGGAAGGCAGCAGAGAGCACACGGGAAAACTGCAGGCTTTGCTGTGAGGACCCTTAATTTGGTGCTACCTGTGGTCATGTAATCTGGGCGATACTAGAGGGGTCTCTGGACCTCTCCGGCCACCAACAGCCCTTGGGGGAGCAGCAGCAGCAGCCACTTGGTACTTCTGTCTTACCAAGAAGCACAGAAATTGCTGTTGACCTCTCCTCCTTCCTGCATGGTCTCAGTCATTGCTTGCAGCCAGTCTGTTACAGGGTATAAGGAAAACCTATCAACCTATAAATGTTTGTGTTTGCTTAGCTTGTGTGGGGAGTTCCTGGCAGAAGCCAAAGGTGCATGCCACTTGGCCAGCGTGTTTTCTGCAGCAGAGCTGCAGGGGAGAGCAGAGAATCAATGCAGAGAGCAATGGTTCGGGTGTTTGCTCCTTTTCCCTTTGCATCTTTCCATGAAGGCTTCCTCCTGTCTCTCCTTATGAAGTATTGGCAGCTGGGTGGGAGAGGACCCAGGGCACCTGGAGGGGAGGAATGGCTCCCAGCTTTGCATGTACAGGTGTGCTATGGCCATGGCAGGACTGGGATGTACTTCTGCAGGACTTCTTCCAGCTGCTTGCTCCCCTCCACCTCACTTTGCGTTTTGATAAGTTTTCACTTGCCACATCTGTCTGCCTGTGTTTGACAAGCTGTCCTCTTCTGTACCACCTCTGTCCTGACATCAGCAGTGAGCTCCCTCCCTGGCAGGGCTTTGCAGACACCTCCCAGCCTCCACCTGCAGCTGTACTTGCATCACAGAGCAGACCTGCTGGGCTCTGGGGCACTGGCCCCATAACCCCTAAAAATGGTCAGTTATTTCCAGTGTGCTGTTGTGTTTCAGACTGGATTGTGTCTGGGTCAGAGTCAGCCTAAGCAGGGCTCGTTTGCCTCCCTATGGAGCCATACTGACTGTTGGTCAGAGTTAATTCGAACTACAACTTAAACCTTTTTATTAATAATTCAAGTAAAGCTTCTGTCACCTGTTTTGTAATAACAAAAATATTTTACATATTCTGTTTGTGAATAAGGAAAACTATCTGGATTTTCCTGGGTGAGCTGAAATTGCAGTATTCCCAGAAATGCCGTGCAGGCACAAGTTGTGCACACGCGGGTGATTGATGCATTTGCTTTCCTCTCTCGGGCAGCTCCTGCCAGAGCCCACCACGGACCCTGGCTCGGCAGCCTGTCATTGTGCTGGCCACAGGCTGTACACTGGCACTGACCAAACCTCCCAAACAAAGCTGGGGGCAAGCACAAGCTTCCCAGCAGTGGTTTGGCATGGTAAAAACTACACTTATTTTTGACCCATGGCTTGTCTGCCATGCATGGGATTGGGAAGCAAAGCCTTTTCCCTGGCAGGCTGTCTGAATGCCATCACTCCTTTCAGAGTGGCAGCGCTGTGCTGTTCATGCAGTTTATCAGTCAGTCACCGGTGCTGAGAAAAGCAAAAAGTCCATTGTCTCCTCTGGTTGCTCCTGCAGAGCAGAGGGGCTGGCTGGCCTGTTGTCCTCTTCTTTGCCTTGGTGTGCAGAGTGAAACTGCCCTGTAGGCTGTGCTAGGAGGGAGGGGGTGAGAAGGCTTTGCCTGGTTGTTTTCCTCCGAAAGCATGACCAGGAATGGTGCTGAAAGCCCCAAACACTCCTTGAATTTCTCCTGTGTTCTGGAAGCAGATGCTTTTCTCTATTTGGCCTTCTGTTACATCACACTAATTGCATAATGGTTGCATCACTGGGATGACATTTCCATTCACCTCTGAGATAATATTTTGTTTGTGCAGAAGGAGGATGATTTCTAAAGAGATTTTTATTTTTAATACAATATCCCCAGGTGGTGTGAGATAAGTGTATTCTTAATGCGATTGCAGTGATATAGCAGGATCTGAGATTGCAACAGAGCAAAAGGGATTGATGCAGTTGGAAATGCTTTTAGGAAACAAAGATGGGAAGTGGTGTTGTAGCAGAATGGTTGTGAAGATAACAGTGTTGTTAAGCACAGTCTCTGACTAGAACATTTTAAATAATACACAGTCTTGTGCTTTTTGCATAACACACGCCACGTGGCTTGGTGTTTCTGCTCCATTGCAGTCAGCGTGGGAATTGAGTATCTCTGACTCCAGCATGGAGCTCTTCTGATGTGCAAGAGGTGTTGTGGAGGGACAAATATGTTCCAGTCTTGGCTTCCTGGTCCCAAACCTGTTGGCAAGGCTTGAGTTTAGCTCTTCTGCTTGGTAATTAGCTTGTGGTTGTGGAAGAGTCATAGAGGAACTATTTTTTGTAAGTGATGTGCAATTCCAAACTTGGGTCTTTGCTGCAGTTGGCTTTTCCTTGGGCACAAGCCCTGTATTTCCCACTGACCTTCGTGACAGCTGAATTGCTGCAGCATCTCTGAAAATCAGGCTGTGGTGTTCTCCCTGTCTTGTTCTTTCCCAGCCGTAGGGCAGTGATTTACTTTTCTATCTCAAGCTGTGTTTGAAAGTCATTTTTAGCTACAGTGAGAAGAGCAGGAGCCAGTACAGTGCTGTTCAGTTAATCCAGCAGCAGGAGCAGATGTCCAGACCATGTCTGTGATGAGCTGCACACTTCCATCCTCCCCCTCTGGAGGAAGTGTGGAATTCTGGGCTCTCCCTGCGGAACTGTCTGATCTCTCAGGCTTCACAATCAGACTTTCTCTTCTTTCCTGAGCCTGAAGTGCCCCATACACTGTAGCATGCCTGTTAAATGTGCAAAATACCTAATTCCCTTAGACTTTAGATTTGAAAGCAAGTAACTAAATATATGCATCTCAAACCTGCTGAGTGATACTAATAAATGCTCATGGTTTTTCAGCATCTATTCCTGTCCCTCCATATAGAAGGGAAAACATCAGAGAAGTGGCACATGTGAGTGGGCTGCAACCCACACCAGATCCCATCGCTGTCTGGCGGCTATTTCGTGTTAAGGCATAAAAGCCACTCACCAGTGCAGTTGGAATTGTTTCGTAAGTATTGGGGGCCTGTGATTTTAGCTAGGAAACATTTCAACCCAAATTTTGTCAACCAGAGCTGGCTTAAAACTAGAATTCACTGTTTTGACATTTATTTTTGCAGCTGAATTAGGACGCTGTGTCCAAAGGCTGACACTTCTCACAAAGCAGAAAGTTCCCCTGCCAAAAAAAATTCGGTTTCAGAAGCGTTAGCAGAAAAGATATTTAGGATTTCTGTCCTGACTCGACTGTTTGATTTTAGCTCCAGTCAGTATTGGGGATGATTTGCTGAGGTGGTGTCTCGCCTTCTGCCCCTCTCTCATCTCTGCAGTTCACGTGGTTCTACCAAACTTCATTTCTCAACTCGCTGTGTTGTGTTGAACCCCCTCAAACGCCTGACACGCGACAGTCATGTGCCTGCCCCACATTGATCACACACCCTACATGTGCCAACCACATGGCATGAGCTGACTTTGCTGACTTAGCTGAAAGTTGCAGTCATCTCCACAAATACCCCTCATAAACCCTCTCCCGTTGCAGAGATGCTGCGGTGGTACTTGGAAGCTGCAGCCCAGATTTGGGACAGGAAGTCCTGTGAGGCACTGTGACAGTTCTGATGGTGAGATGAAGGTTAAGGTCACCTCAGGATAAATGTTTGGTAAAAAAGTGTGTATCCTCCCCAAATCAAGTATTTCATTTAGTTTGTTGTGATGAAGAATTCGCAGCCATGCCTTGCAATGAGCATTGAGCCCAGGATCATGCACAACGTGGAGTTACCTGTGCACGTCTCTGTCCCTTCAATTCAGAGACTCAGGGGTTTGGTATCAGATCCCTCCTGTCTGCTCCCTTTTCATCATCTTTAAAGAACACAAAGCAATTCCTTTTTATTCTAGCTGCTTCTTGAAGCTCAGTGCCTGTGAAACGTCCATCTGCAGTTCTGGGCACTTGAGCACTAATGCTGGTTGTAGTGACCCCTCTACAAGGGCAGGAGGTTTGCTTGGATCCTGGAGCCCCTGCAAATGGCCCATCACAAGGACTGTGGTGTCGATCTGGGGCTGCTGCAAGGCAACAGACAAGGACCAACAAGCCTCTACGAGCTCCTCTCTCCAGGGCTGGATACCTGTGGTAAGGACAACCAGCAGCTTTGGCCAGCACTGCTGTCCCTCTTGCAAATCCCCAGGGCATCAGCCAGACCCCTTAGCTTTTTTTCCCCTCTTTCACTATTTTAGTTGCTCCACCTATTTCCACACTCTGAGCGTCATCCTCCCCCACCCCCTTAAAACAAAGCCACCACCAATAAAAATGGGCGAAAGTGGTTTCAAGATGATCAAAAGCCTCAAAAGCCATAAAGCATCGTGCTCTGTTTTCAGTAATTCAGTGTTTATTTCCATGGAAACAGCAATGGCAGCCCGGAGCCTTCTGCAGGGTTGTAATTACTCCTGTAGCAGCCAGCAGCAGCCACAGCATCTCCCAGAGACAGCCGTGATGTAGCGCCTGATGGGAAACTGAGAAAGGAAAAAATGTTGGGAAGTGAATGAAATTTTCCCTGTCATAATAACATAATATAGATACACGTGTTCCTTTGGGGAGGAGGAGGAATTGCTCAGGATGCAATGTTTGAACAAAGATGTTGGCAGGGGAGGGTGGTGAAACTGAGGGGGTGGCACAGTGTCAGGGATGGGGTGAGCGTGATGTCTGACTCCGCTGGACCCTCCGCTGCCAGCCACATCCTTTGGGAGAGGTTTGCTGATGGAGGTCACCAGGGAGGTACAAAGTGGTCCCCCGATTGTCCCCATTGGTCCTGTGTGGTGCAGAAACGTTGACCCTGCATGTGATGCACTGTTTAGTGTCTCTATAATTAGGAGCAGGAGGGGTGGTTGAGATGGGACATCTGTCAGCTCCAGCATCCAGTGAGAGCTACAGGGAAGAGCTCAACCAGTTGGAGGGGACAAGGCACTGAGCAGGGTGGCCCTGCCAGCAGTGTGCCACAGTGCTGCTGCCTTCTGGGGAGGACAGCGTAGTGATCACTCTCTGCCAGGGTGGGATCTTCGTCCCCGAGCCGTCATCACCCAGTGTCCGGTTTGCACAGATACGTATGGACCTATGTGTGCATCCATTAGCTGTAGGATCAGCTTATGTTCTGTGCTATTATGGACTTAGAGAGCAATCTTGGCCCCTGTAATTAAATTTAAAGCAAATTAGCTCTTCTATTAAACAAAATAAATCTGATGTAGCCTAATGCTGTATTCTGTAGCTATGGCTGATCAATCGCTCCTGCAAAGAGCAGGCAAATGCTGCTGAGCAGATGGTCTTGGCTGAGGCATGGTCAATTAAACTAATTAAAGATGCTTTCATTTAATCAGAGGGTGTTTTAACCCTGTTAGCTGCCAGTTGGGGATGTATGTTTTCGTGCACTAGGAACTTCCAGTTCTGGCCCTACTGTGGACTTCTTCTGGTTTTTAGTCCCTTTACAGAAACCAGGCCAGAGTGTACATCCGAAGAGTAGAGAAATTATAATGTCATGCAACAACAGTGAAGAATTGCAGAGGAAAAGTCAGTTGTTTTCTTCTAACACTAACCAGAGATGTTTATTAGCCTGAAGAACTCTTCTGCACTGAATCCTTCCCACGCTACCTCCTGCCAGCCTTCCCTCTGGGATTAGGGGTGTGGATGCCTCTCTGCAGCCTAGCCAAATGTCACTTGTTCCACCAAAACAAGCGGTGGCTTGTCATGGTATATTACTTAAGGGACGGAAAATGGTTTCAGCATCCAGACAGGTTCTCGAGTGGAGGAACAACCTCTTATTTCCACACTCTGCCGCCTTGCAAAACGTTTTGGCTGATGAGAGCCCCTCTTCCTAGGGGTTCTGGAGATGAATTTAGTTCATTATTTGCTGCAGGAATACATGGGAACTCCTCAGAGCTGAAGCCTTATTTTAGGATTCTATGCTTTGTCACAACTGGGCACCCATCCCTTGCTTCCAATCTGCTGTGCTGCTCCCCTGCCCCCACTGTAAGAGGTGACACCACTTACCAGCAAGGTAAGAGCGACCAAGAGAGCTCATTAGTCTCATAGAAGAGCATGTCAAATGATCTCAAGAAGCAGCAGCAGTGCAAACCAGAGCATCCAGACCATTACTGACCCCCTGGCTTGCCTGCACCGAGGGGCTGTAGCACACCAGGACCCCTGTCCTCTGCGTTTTCAGCAGCTTAAACAAATTAAAGTAGAAACAGTTGTGCTTTATCCAGAGGCCACAGCACAATGTCATGCATGAGGCCAGATCTGTCCTGCTCCAGCAATATGGATCACTGCAGATGCATTAGGGCTAAAGTCAGGAGGATTTTCGAGATGTTCATCCTTTGTGAAATGTAAAAACCAGTTTTTACCCTTGTCTAGTTAGCGAGGGGTTTTCGTGGTGCAGTATCAGCTGAACGCTATTTGTTGTCTATATGGACTGAATAATTTCTGCAGTCTAAGGTTTAAATTACCATCAGGATATCTCTTCAGTTTTATTTTTGTTTCAATTGGCCCATGAATACTTTTCATCATCTGCGTTCATGCTGCAAAGGAATGCATAAAAAATAACCATGGTTACCTTATAAAATATCATATCAGTGACTTGACATTTCCAATCTACCTTAACCCCTTTATTTAAGGACTGGTAATTCTCTTCTTTCGTGGAAAATATAGTTGTTAGCATGACTTTTCCACTGCCTAGCCAGATGTTTGGGGTTTTTTCCACTGGATCAGAAGCCACTGTATGTAAAAATCAGTTTCTCAGCATGGACTGTGTCTTATTAGGAAAGGAAAATGTCACTCCTCCTGTTTGTCTGTCCCTCAACCAGAGATGATGAGCAGAAGACATGACGAAGAAATGACCCCACTGGCCCCCTTTGGAGAAAGTAGTCTTGTTTTTCCTCTGAGCAGCATTTGTTCCCTTCAGTACATGTTCCTGTCAATCAGCCCAGGAGGCCTTGGGAGACAGAAGGGGTGTTATCCAGACCTCTCTCTCTTTAAGCAAGGAACTGCTAGCTGCAAAAGAACCCATATGTGATGCTTATCTTAAGGAAGGCTGGAATACTTAATAAGACATAACTGGTGCATGACCCTGCACTATGTTAATGCCTCTCATTCTCTTCCTTTTAACTGGAAACACAATGCAGCCGCTTGAATTTGATTTTATGTGTAGGTCTTCAAATCTAATTTGAATTCCACATGAAAATTTCAATGCTTTGCAGCACTTCAACCCTCGCTCTTGTATTTTATCACTGAAATCCTGTTGCTTTCCTGGGGAACTTTTTGTGCCTATCTCATGAGCAATATGGAAAGATACAGTTGTAGTTGCACATAGCAGGGGCTATACATGGTCATGCTGGCTTGTGCCAGAGCTCCAGGGTCTTCATTTCAGCACATAGTGTCTTGTCAGAGAAGTTGGACTGGTTTCCACTGAGCTTTGCTAGCCTAAGGTTACACACTATTCTTTCAGGGTTTTTTTATCATGTTAAATAGAGAGATCATTCTTCAGACATACATCATCCACTAAGGGAATATTTTGGAAGTTCTATATTAATATTTTACTAGATTTTCTCTAATCTTATTTCTGAAAGATGTGGTTTCCTCAAGGCTGCTTCTACCCCTTTGCAATCCATACTGTGTTCAGATTTCCAGAGAAGAGAATTATTAAAAAAAAAAAAAAAAAAGATGTTGTTTACCAGTCTCTTCCTCCATTCCTTACATTTTCTTCAGACTACCAGTGTTCTATGTAACTTGACAAACGCTTTATGCCACAGTTTGGGATGCAATAGACAGCATCATTTTAATTCAGAAGAATCTTTGGGAGTCAGATGGATCAGGCCATAGAAAGTACTTTGTGAATATAAAATACAGCTGGGTTAATCTTCCAAATTTTATCCAAAAAGTACCAGATTAATAAGAGAATAGGTATATTTCTTAAAAGAAATGAGGTGACAAGAATTGTCTTCAAAAGGATATCAAAGTAGGTGCATATTTGTTGCTACTGAGCTGACTATAAATTGGCAAATGATCAACAAAGTAGATTTCATGCATTTCAAAGGCTCAACCTCAATATCCCTAATTTATGTAAGCTGCTCCTTACCTCTATTTCAGTGCTGAGTTTTCATATTCAATATAGTACATTTTTTTCTGGAACATCTGGTTCTACTCATGTTCTGTGAGAAATTAGAGTGCAAGTTCAATAGTGAATTGGATGCAAGACAACTTCAAATACAGCCTCTCATGTATTTAAAAGGCAGCTATAGTAGCTTAAATTTATGTAAAAACCATGCTGGTCTCCACAGCACAGACTTTGTTGTATAATGCAGGGCAGCAGTGATGTTTCCTCACAAGAGTGATCTGTGTGCATCTGTGCGTGTGGTTTTCAAGTGCTGTATCCAGCCTTTGGTCCAGTTCTTTTGTCTCTAACATAGAGAACAGTAAGATGGGGAGGTGATGGCACAGTATTATTTGTCATGACTTTGCCATGAAGCCTTTGTAGAAACGTCATTGTAATGAAAGCGAGAAAACGATTGCAGCCCCGGTTTAATGAAGTGTAACAGCCAGAGTGCCTTGAGATTAAGGGCAGTACTGAGATGAAATTCCCCACTGAATATGGAAAGACTTAGAAGGTACGGGAGAGAGGCATAAACCTCTTCATCAGCCAGCTCAAGTCAGACGTGAGGGACATGGGTGTTTTGCTGTAGATTTGGAGACCACAGATGTTAAACACTGATAGCTATGACAGGGAAGTGAGCAGACTTTCCCAACAGGTCTGGATGTGAGCCCTGAGTGCTGGTGGCCCAGGATAGCATGGTGTGAGATGGAGGTTGGAATCTGAACCCTGTTGTGCCCCAACCACAGCCAGGTTCCAGTGCCTTGTGGGCTCCTGGGCATTGGTGGAACCAGGCTGCCTGCTTGTGTGTTCATGCTCGAGCCTTAAGCATTCCTTAGACGTGCAGAGGAGGGGACAGCTAAAATTATAGGCATTTACCACAATAAATGAGAACAAAGAGCAGATGCATAATTTTGCTGTCCTCTTCTGGATGTGCTGCCTAGAGAATGACATTTGCAGTGAAAGAAAAGTGCTGGGGAGGAAGCAGGCACAGTGACAGACAGTGACCACAGGGAAGCCTCACAGACTTCACCCAGCACCCTGCTGAGTTTTGGTTAAAATACCTACTCGTTCTTGCAGGTTCTGGGATGTGTCCCAAGCTTGTTTCTGCATCTTGACTGATTGCTGTTTCTGTGTCTTGACTGATTGCTGCCTGTGCTTACAGTACCAATATCACAGATGTCCAGTCGTCATTAGTCCACAGGAAGGGAAACTGGGCAAAGTCTATATTGAAGGTATTTTACTCCAGATATCAACATAAAAATGTAAAACGTAGGACACAGCAAAATATTGGGTCACCAACAAAGCTGGGAGATCTTGGAAGCTAATACAGATTGCAGTACAATGCTGGAGGGAGGCATCGAGTGCAAGGATTTACTCTTTGGCTGTTCTTCAGCAGAAGGAGCATCAGTTGAGAGTTCCCTTGCTCCCAGGCTGAGGACCATGAGCTGTTGGCTTTGGTGAAGGGGTTTCCTAAACGTAACTATCTTCTTTTGTGACCTAGTTAAGCCTAGAGTTGACAGGGAGAAAGTCTTTTGAGTAGTTTAAATTATAAAATTCTAATAGTTGAGTAACTAAAAGATCTCTTATTTCTTCTCAACACCAGTCATTTATCCTGCTGATATTTCTGCCAGTTTGTTGGAGAGATCATGTTGTGCAACATTGGTGAAATGAGCTGCAGGCATGTGTTTGGCTGCCATTACCAGGAGTCTTGTTGTGTGCCCTCGTGCAGAACTGAGACCAGGACTGACAAAATAGCTGCGAAACAGGGATGTGGTTTCATAGAGAAATAATTGACACAATAATTTTATCAAATCATGTGATGCCTGTTAGGTTATGATAAGAATGTCATTTGCCAAGCACAGCACTTCATTTTGTATTTTAAAAGCACATTAAAAACCAGTGCTCTCTATTTCTGATACAGAACAGTCTATCAGCAACAGTTCCTCATCACTGTACCCACAATCTCCTTGTGGCTTGAAGTCATTCCCTACCCATGAATATCTAAACTGTCACTATCTACACAGGCAGACAGTCATAAGACAAGGGGGAACAATTTTAAACTAAAAGAGAAGGGATTCAGATTAGATACTAGAAAGAAATTCTTCATAGTGAGGGTGATAAACCACTGGCACAGGTTGCCCAGAGAGGCTGTGGATGACAGGTTGGATGTTCAAGGCCAGATTGGATGGCGCCTAGAGCAACCTGGTCTAGTGGAAGGTGTCCCTGCCCATGGCAGGGGGGCTGGAATGAGATGATTTTTAAGGTCCCTTCCAACTGACACCATTCTGTGATTCTGTATTTCTATGAAAAATGTAAAATATCAAGCAGCCTGTTCATTCACCTTCTAACTTGACTATTCATTGATCTTTCTGCTTGTGGATTTTCCCTTTATTTACCTTTTTTTCTCCCTAATAGTGGGTTTTGGGTCAGAACAGTTGTGTTCGGATGGTTAAGTATCCACTGAATGTAAGTAAGCTGAAGGAGCTGTGGCTGCCACTGTCAAAATGATTCCAAAATAAGTTTATGGAGGAGAGTGACTGTCAGGTCAGACGAGAGCAGTGTGGTTTGGGTCTGCTTGCTTGGGGCAAACAGAGTTAGAGAGGATGATACCAGTTAGATTAATAGACGAGCAGTGCACTCTTAAGAACTGTCTTGTATGCTGTCAGATCCATCACGAAAGTTACCGTGGCCCCTCATGAGTGTGCAGCAGCAGCAGTATTTGGGAAAGGATCTGTTCCCGACTGTGTTTCTTGTGAACATCTGCAGTATTTGGGATGAGGAACGCGTGGTTTCTTTGTGGCTGGTGCAACAGCTTTCTTCTGGGAATTCCCTGCTGAGAGCACAGTCCTTAGCAAAGCGAGAGGAGAGAACTGGACATGGGTTTTGCTGCTGGTTTGGCTAATTGATGAGCTGCTCTTCTCCCCAGGGGCACCGTCTGCAGCCCTGCTGCCCCCCCAGCACCACCTGGTCGGTGCCAGGAGGTGACTCTATGCCTTTCACGTGCAGTTTTTTGCCCAGCTGTGTAACTCCTGATCTCCTTTATTACCACTTAACATAGGCAAACATTTGGGGTCACTGCTTGGCCAATTTGTTCCGCCTTTATGTATAGAGATTGCAAAACAGCTGAGGATGTCTGGCAGCCAGTAGAAGTTTTATTTCTGTGCATGAAAATAGCCAAAGATACATTCAATGAGATAATTGGGATCATTAAACTTTCCTATAGTAATGCCAGTTGCAATTTCATCCCTGTATGGCTAAAAACATAAGCACCATTAATGAACAAAAAAATAATAATATCTATTTCTATCCTAAACATAGCAGAAGGAGCACTGGCATTGTAACATCAAAATATGAGCCTGATCTGAGCTTTGTCATTAGCGATCTTATGAAGACCTGGTGTGCTTCAAAATAAGAGTGATTTTTCTGGATGACAACAATCAGAATAAGTTTTGTTTAGGCCACATCAGTGGTTATCACCATCAAATGAAGCACCATGTGAAGCACTGCAAGTCAGGAACTCCCCCTGGTATCTCTGTCTTACATTTTGTCTCGTCTGCAGTCAGGGTAGCAAGAGAGCATGGGATGATGGAGGGAAGGGCAGTGCAGTGTACAAGGACAGGAGAGCAGGCACATCTGTCTCCCTAAGGCTTCATGCCATACCAGCAGGCCACAGCAGAAGGGAATCTCTCTCTCTCCACTGTTGCGTGAAATTACTTGATGCCAGATATCAGTCAAAAGTAAATCTCTCCTGTTCAAAGACAGAGAGTTCGTAGGAATCATTAATAACAAAACTCCCTCTGTGCAGAGGCTGCTGGGGAAGGGTGTGCCAGAGCACTGGGGAGCAGAGGAAAAGAAAAATAGGTCAAATAAAGTCCTGCTGATAAAGGAGTAAATGCTCATTGATAGCATGAAATCGGATGTAACTGAAATCAACAGGGACAAACTCTGTTGGACATGAATTGGCCTGTGCCATACAATCCTCACAGAAGGGAAGAGCAGGGCTGGTACAGCAGCTGACAGCGAGTAACAGCAAGGGATGGGCTCAGAAAAATTCACCAAGCAAAACAGAGTTCAGCATGCAATGGGAATGTCATTAGCTGTCTGCTGCAAGGCTGTCTGCAGGCTGCAATAATTCCTGCCTTAATGTTGAGCAAACCCCATCTCTCTGGTCTGACGGTAGTGATTTGTGTGGAGAGCTTTTCCAATTGCCTTGGGATGTGCTGGAAAACCCTCCTGGCTCCCTCTCCTGAGGAGGACTTGTGGACAGGGTTGAAATGGACATGGGGCCACTTTGCTACAGTGGTTTGCTTGCTCTGTTTTCCAGCATCTGAAATAACTGTGCTACCCCTGCTTTTCTCAGGGTGCAAACCTGTAACCTCCAAGAGAACCTCTAGCAAACTTGAGAGGAAGATCAGCTCCTTTTTTTATCCTTGCCCCCCTTTTCTTCTTCCTTTTTTTCTGCTTCAGAAGAGGCTCTGGAGAGGACTTACAGGGAAAACAAGCAAGGAGGAAGTATGAGCTGTCATAAATAACGTTAAAACAAGAGTTAGACTTGCAGTAAAGTAACAAGGCACCTGGGAAGGCGGTGACAGAGTTGTGAAAGTTTCCAAAGTGCTTGTATCTGATTGATGCCTTGAGGGCATCAGCTAAGGGTTCTCAGGGTGTGTGTATAAGGAAGGAGAACAGGATACAGCCACAGCCTCAGTGGGCGTGCTGAGGTCTCCAGCCATGGTGCCAAGACATGTGAAGGTTTGGCTCTTGTAGGAGCTGGAAAGAAGAGCTGGACTTTGGGCTTTGTTTGCGTGGAACCATGAGGAACTTAGGGCCACAGATAGAGTGAAGACTGAAAGACTGAGCAATGCAGTGGAAGCGCATGTATCTGTATAGACAGAGTGAAGGGGAAGAGTGGTGAAGAAGGGGTAGGGATGAGGAGGATGTTTTGGGATCTGGTGAGAGTAAATTAGGGACTTGTGATGCTGAACAGACCAGAGAGGATGTGACATTCAGAGAAGCCTCTGAAAAGATGATGAGGACAATTGTGCATAAGTCTGAACTCAGGGACAAAACTGTAGCTGCAATGTCTACTCGGGTCTTGGCCAAATAAGCAGAGGAACCCCGGGAAACATTGTGGGAAATTGTTGTCCTTCTATAGGACAGCAAAAAACCCCTCCCTGTTATCCAGATCTGGGATCTGCACTATGAAAATGCATTGGAAAGGTCTTGGGAGTCATGTGGCAGGATTAGGAAGGACTAACAGTTTGGTTTACCTGGGAACACGGCCCAAGTAATTTGTCTGTTTGCAGATGTACTGGAGCAATGTTTAACTGTGCATGTACAGGAGCAGTAAAACTGAGATCAAAGCAGTTGCTGTTGGCTGCTTCTGACAGTCAGGGCTGGGAGAGCTGGGCAAAGGTTATGGCAGCTTTTCTGTTTCCTGAAGGATACACTGGATGGTTTTCTATCAGATAATGTTTAGTTTGAATGGAGGGTCTGGCCTTAACATAGCAACTGTAGGCTGAATTTTACTAGTGGTGTACAGGACATTGCACAGGAAGGGGCTAATGGTTCATTTGGGGCTGGGAGCCCATCAGCCTCCCGTGGCTGGGCAGATTTTGGATGCTGTGAAAGTGTTATTGCTGAATATAGAATAAAAATAGATCAATTATTTAACTGAACTTTGTCTAGGCTGGTTATTTCACTTTAGTCTGCAGTGGAAGTTGTGATGGGTTCTAAAAAGAGCCCTGGAGCCAGACGGATTGGAACTGTTTCCTGGCCACCTGCAGCCAGAAGCCTTTGCTATGGAAATGCCTGGGTTAGGAAGCAGGGCTGGGATGCACAGAGTGCTCGGTGCTGCTCGGCAGTGAGGATGAGGTGATGGCAGATGAGGGGACACTGCTTTGCCAGATGAAGTTTGTTACAAATTTCCATCTGCTCAGAAACAGAAGCTATAAGGTTTGTGCTGAACAAGTAATTATTTGTTATACATTTTTAAACACGAAATCTAGTCCAAACGGCAAATATTTTTAGCATGTGTCATTGTGCAGTTAAGAAAGCTGCCAGCAGCATAAACCAGAATAATGTTCCGTGGTGATCGAGCTGGGATGGGATTTTCTGCTTTGCCCATTTTCCCCTCCCCATGCCTGGGTGCTCATTCTTTCAACTGGGCTCCTGCTCACAGGAGGCAGCATCTTGCAGAGCCGGATGCTTTGCCACCCCCTCCATTCATCTTACCTGTAATGGAAAGCACACATCTGGCACAGGTGGGAGGCATTTGGCTGAGTGTGAAAACGGCCCTGGAAAAATGGAACAGGATTGCTGGTTTTTCTCCCAGTGATATATGGAAGAGGCAATCTCACATCTCTTGGCTTTCAGCAAATGCATCCTGCGGGATGAACGTGCATGTGGTTTATAATGTAGGAAGATCTGGGATGAATGAAGCATTTTTCAGATTTTCGAGGAACTGGTTGAATTGTTTCAGCAATGTTTTACCCTCTACTCTAAATTTCCCTAAAAAATAGTGAAAGAATGGATTTAAGGTGCATCTGAGCATTTTAGAAACAGAACAGCTTATGTTTTTAAGATTGTGGAAAATGTAGTTAGGAAACCTGTATGAAAATGAGTGCTTTTTGAGAGGTAGGATCTGTTGTGGATTTTGCTCAGTCTGTAAACCAAATGATTCAGTTATTCCCTGAGCTTTCATGTAAGGTCACAATGTGATCCTCAGTCAATTCCCTTGCACCTGCAAAGCAGCACAGGCAGGTATCCAGAGCATTTCCCAGCTGTTCCAATTCCCAGCAAGAGTTTCCTCAGTTTCCCCCACCTTTCTTAAGAGCTCCCACAGCATTTGAGCCATCAGTCCTGTCAGAGTCTGCTTTTCCCTCTTGTCTTTCCCTATAACTCCGGCCAGAGGGGGAGTGGGATGCACAGGGTACGCAGCTGGGGCAACAATCCAACCCCATGGGTGGTGGTACACATACATGATTTTCTTCCAGTGCCCTGAGCACTGCTCTCCTTCCCTTAATTTCCACAGATCTGTTCAATTAATAGTAAGTAACAGAGGGGAAGGGTTTCAGCTGTAGGTTCCATAGGTGTATATTCCTGTGGGATTATAGCTGGTAGCATCTGGTTGTCCTTCATTTGCAGTAAGAGGGTGACTCTAACAGCACCATTTTGACCTGATTACAGAGCAGAATGCAAAAAAAAAGCTAAATTCTGTGTACTTCTAGAGTGGCTTTTCTCTTTAATCTCTTCATTGGTGTTCTTTCCTAATTTCTGAAAAGAACCGCAGTAGTTGTCTGAGAGGAGCAGGTACCGATGCTGCAGACCCACAGTCACGGTTGCACTCTGGTTCACATCTGGATTCCAGATGTATATTCTGCACTACTCTCTTGCAGGTCTTTTGTACATATGAAGTGTATTGCCATCAGTGAAAGCTCAAAGGGAGGGCTGAGGGTAGACGCAGATGAAATGGGATCAGGGAGCAGGTTATCACCTTATTTTTGCAGCACATTCTGCCATTCCAAAAGCACCAAGAGACCTCAACAATAGCAGTGAATGTAAAACCATACTCTCTGAGTGTCCAGTATATTTTCCCTAACTCTGTAAGCGAAAGCCTCCTGCCCTGGTAACAATTTCAAAGGAAAGAGGTCATGCCTTGATGAATGTAGTTTGAAATACCACATTTCCTCAAAAAGTGGGAGATGACAGTGCTTCCCGCAGAGGAGCTGTGTGGCAGATACACTGTGCATCTACAGTGAAGCCTGACCCACCACCCAGTCCATGTCCCATCCTTAAATACATCATCTTTTGTTCATGGGACTGTGCTGCAGAGGACTGTGCCATCTCTCCTGACATCCCAACCCTCTCCTTCAGGCTGCCCTTCCAGGGTTCATGGGTGGTGGGTGCTGCTCCCTTTTCTCCAGCTGTGTTGCATCCTGGCACGTGCCAAAGCTGAGGTAGTCCAGGGTTGGGATGAAGGTGTTGGGAAACTAGTGTTTTATTTTGATCTAAATACAAAGAATGATTAGTAAAACAGTGTGAAAAAGAGCTCTCCACCCTATGAAGATGGAAGAGCTCTGGCTGGAGGCTCCATCCCTGCTGAGCTCTATGGGAGAGATAAATAAGAGGCAGTGGGTGAAGCTTGGAGGGGGACTGGGGGAAAGCTGGTGTTCATGCTGTCATGAGCACAGTGCGAGACCCTCAGAGTGACAGTGATCTCTTTCTGCCCTGGTGCCCCCATACACAGGATGTTGGGGTCCATGTCGCACACAGCCTCTGCAGAGAGCCTGGGAGGGAGCTGCGTGGGGCTGCAGGCAGTGCAAAATGCTCCACAGCGAGCTGGCTCCATTCGCCATCTCGTGGTGATGGCTGGCTGGGGCTGAGGTGTGCTGGGACAACCTCAGCCGGGGGTGGGGGCAGGTGGACACCTGGGCGGTGGGGGATGGACAGACACCTCGTCCTTCCTCTCTGCCCGGAACAGGCTGTGGGCAAAGAGCTCTCCTGCACCTACTGGGACAGCAGAGCAGGTTGAAAGATTCACACAATAATATTCCACACGGAGAAGGCTGTTAATGACAGGGGATGTGATTGACTGCCTTTTTCTGTTGCTGCTGTATTAACTCTATTTAAATCAGCTCACATTAACTGCAGTTATATTTAACATTGTCTGTCTACATGGCTGAATTTTTAGATTGTTAATTTTCAATTGCAAATCGAATTATGTCTGAACTTTTTATAAATATTTGTAACGTGAGTTAATATTTTCTATTACATGCAATACACGGCCTGGAAAAAACTAATTGCTCTTAGTGCTGCGTACTGGGTCTGGCAGGAGCCCCCGAAGCCTTGATGCTCACTTATCAGAAGGCTGTTGCCTTCACAGCTGATGTGTCAGAAACTGAGGTCTGTAGCCGGTGCTGTGTATGTGTTATGGTCAGGAAAGCCATTAGGATTCATTTGGCTCCCTGACAAGAAGAAAAGGAAATGTTTATTGCCCACAGCGTGGTAACATGGTGAAGACTGGCGGCTCATGACTCTGCATGTGTGTATTAGTACTGCACTCCTGCAGCCTGCCCTGGACATCAATATAAAAGGTGGAAGGTGGTGGCTCTAAGACTAGGAGAAATTTTAAACTGTAGTATTTTTAGGGTCTTCGAACCCCAGGGCCCCAAAAGCTCATCCCTGTTCACACAGGGGAATACCCACTGCCCATCCTCCCCTACTCAGGCAGGGCTGCATGCAGTCCGGGTCCAGCAGACACAGATATTTCCTTTGATGAGTCTCCTGCAGGGTTTATGTGAAGGGTGGGAGACTGAACATCTCAGCTTTGTATCTGCCTGGCTCATGGCTGCAGCTCTTCTGCTCATGGATGTGCTGAGCGAGGGTCCCCAGGGCAGGGATGTGTAGTAGCCTCCCCAGCAGCTCTGAGGGCTGATCCCCAGCCATATCTGCCATGAGCCTGTTCTGCAGAGCAGCCTCCAGTTGGGGTGGCAGCTTCCAACATCAGGAGGGGAGGGAAGTGCAAAGCACCCTGTGAACCTTGGTGGGTGGTTGCTGTTGGGATGTATTTCCCCAGGGAGCAGCGCCCTGTCCTCTGGGTGCACCCATAGCCTGTGCTGGCACAGGCTGGGTGACTGACAGGTCTAGCTGGACTCTGTGAGCATTGCCATGGCTCACCCAGGCAGTGGGAGGGGTGTCGGGGGTCAGTCAGGACCGGGCCCAATTTCAGGCCGGGATGGTGCAATCCCAGCCTGTAACCCAGCTTCACAGCAGCCATGATTTGAGCTGGTTAGAGCAAAGCCAGGGCAGGTCCAGGAGCAGCAGTGCTGTGCTCTGTGCAGAGGGAGCTGGGCTGTCCAGCCGTGTTGCAGGAGCTGCTGCTGCCAGGCTGAAGCATCTTCTGTAATTGTTATAGTATCTGTACACATAAATTATTTATTATACATTTAATGTGGACACATAACAGCATTTTCCATATTGCATAGATGGCTTGCTCGGCAGACTGTCCTCACCAGTAAGGGGACAAGGGTAGTGTACCCCACAGGAGGACTTGCCCCATCTGCTAAGCTCTCCCTCCCCATGGTACCTTGTGCTGTATTCCTCCTCCTCCTCTCATCTTAGGGACTCAGTGCTCCTAAAAGCGTCACATTTTTGCTCCCTGTGTTTGTTTCTTCATAGCCTTTTGCTGCTTTTCTGTGTCTGCTTCAATTCTTCTCACATCGTTGATCCTTAATGCAGGTGCCAGAGCCTCTCACAAGGGCTTTGTGCGGGGTTAGATCCCACATGACAGCTCACAGCTCCACGTGGCCGTTCTCAGAGATGCCATACATCCATTTTGTGCCACTAGTTCTTCAGGAGCAGAGTAGGTCCTGTTGGTGGGGATCAGGCAGTAAAAAAGCTGGTGGATGTTCCCAATCAGCGAAACTGAGATTCTAATCCATATTCCTCGTGGGGTTTTTTTCCTGTTATTGGATGTTAATTATTTAAAAAAGAAGTGACTTTTCTGAAATGCATTGATATATTAGATAGGATTGGTATGACTAAGGGTATTGCTTCTGTTCAAAAACCAGGAGATTCCCCCTGAGGTAAACTTCTCTGAAACCTTTGAATGACTCAGAGCCCAGCTGTCTGGGCACTGCTCTAAGAAAAGCAAGGAAGTGACCTTTTAATTAGCATAATATAGTAATTTAGCATAATAATAGTGATTACTCATTAATCATTAATAGTTGTTCTTATGTATTGATCAAAAGACCTTACAGATGTGATGTTTCTGCTCTGGATTTTGATAAATTGATGTTAATTAGTGAAGGTACAAGCCAGAGGGACTGAAATAACTGGATCTGCCATGGAAGGCAGTTCCCTTCCAATTCTCCATTGATGTAGGAAAGAGGTCTGATGGTGACCTACACAGTCACTGCTGGAGAAGTGTAGTCCTAGTCACGGGTGAGATCAGCAGCTTTAGCTCCCTTAGGACACTGTCCACTGGGAACATGTAGTGCCTTCTTTGCATGCTGAGGATTTGCTGCCCAGAGGCTTAGTTCTCCTAACTGTTTTCTCCCTGACTTCTCAGGAAAGTTTACTGCGTCAAACCAGTGTGAAAGGCATCATCCTGTTTAGGAGATCGATCTCTTTAAGTCTCTGGCTGTGATAAATCTAAACTTCACAAATATCAAAATGCACTGCAGTGAGCAACACTGCAATTTTTGCTGGTTTAGTCCTTGAAAAAGTGGGAGCCATAACCTTCCCTCTACATTCCCTTTCCCCATTTTCTGCTGGTAGCCTGTTGTTTGGCATATAAGGGAACTAAAACCTTGCTGTTCATGGCCTGTCTCTGCTTTGTCAGTTCTTTGCTTAGAGCTTTCTGCAGAAAAACTGTTATTGCATAGACACCATTGGAGATGTTCCCACATCTTATTCCATCACTTCTAATCATGCGGAAGTGCAGCTTTTTTGGACTAGGTCCTCATGCAACTTGCTTTAGCTCCAAAAGCCAAAGCCCATTTTGAATTACATGATGAGTATGTCTACCAATAAGCTTTTAATCAAAGATGAGGATTTAGGTCAGATGTGTAGACCATTCTTCCATAATGACTAGGATGAATTAATTGAGAGTAATTCTAGCTGTAAAACTTACTTGGAACTCAATAGTAGTTTGTTGCCCTGTTTAGGAAATTCAGGTGTTTTTTTCCCATTAACTCATGTGAAATTCAGCATATGATAAGCTGTAAGGAAACATAGGCAAGCTAAATGTAGTGATCTACCTCGGGCAGCATCAACCAGCCAGTGCTCCAGTTTCTTTGGTGGTACCACAGCTCAGCATATGCTGCCCGCACGCCTTCAAGCATCCTTATGCAATGCCATAAGATGAGGGTATTAAGGCATGCTCAGAGGTCAGAGCCTCTGGACGGCTTTAGTTTTCAATCCCTTTCAGTGTCGTACACCTCTCACGGATGATCTTGCAGAGGGATTTGCAGGGTTCAAAAGTTCTCTGGCCACAGATGGGAAGGACGTGTCTTTCGAGTGGATGTGCTTTGCCATCCCTTTTCTTAACAGCTTGCAAAACGTTTGCAAAGGCAGGCAGTGCTTTTCCTTCCCCTTCCTGTTTTGCTGAATCTGGTTTTTCATTTTCTTTGATTTATCATTGCACATAAATTTGGAGGTATCTTTGCACAACCTCCTAGAAAGCTGTGTGCTGGGTTTGCTTGTCTCAGCTTTCCTCAGCCCTGCAGCACAGCCTTGCAAACCTGCAGAGGGGGTGTGGTGGTAGGCAGGTGATGGCACAGGGAGATGTCCTCTTTTCCTGCACAGGATCCATACCTAGCACCTGTCTGCTCTTGCCACGACACCAGCAGCTACTGATTGATCCATCAGTGCTTTATAGATGAGCTGTGGGTACCCATGGGTCCTGCTGTCTGCAAGGAGAGCACGAGAAACCTCTGCCCGCACAAGCCACCAGTCCTGCTCTGAAATACGCTGAGAATCAGCTCAGTTTGTGGGATACACAGATATCCAAAAGGATCGTAGTGAATTTGAGGGTGGATCTCTTGACCTCACCTAGTGAAGCAGGCACAGTCCCAGCATCTGCAGGCAGATGTGATGGGTGGGAACCTGCACAGCCCAGGCAACTGCTGAGGCAGAGAGATTTATTGCAGCATTCTAAGATTCACAGTGGGGCAAGGAAAGGCTGCTCTACATCCCAGGGAATATTTTCACTGACAAATCTACCGCAACCCTAAAGTTTGTGGACCATGAAATGAGATTTCTCTTTAAGAGAGAAGAGAAGCATCAGCCCTTACTGAATTGTCCAAGTCCTTTCTACTGTTTTAAATCACCCTCCCAGGACCCCCTGAGTGCTCTCTCACAGCAGCAGTCGTTCATTAGATAACCCAGGAGTTTGCCAGGATAGTGGGAGCAGGTACACATCCACAGCAAACAGCTGACTGTACAACTCCAAATGGAAGCAACTGGATTCCTGCAGTATGACCCATTTCACCTATACATGAGCAAAATGGTGTGAGCTTCTCTCCAGGGGAGGGGGTTTGTCACTTTTTGGGGTGCTGGAGCCCTGGAACTGTGTGAGGAGCTGACAGGGGCTCACAGGAGGAAAACCAAAAATTTTGGTGAGGTAATATGTGCAGATTGTAATTCCTTGAATTAAGGGGAATTTTACATTGTACTAGAAAAATTCTGCATGACTCTGAACCTAAAAGGCTGATTCGAGGAGGTCTGACTGGCCAGAGGAGAGGTGGCCTTAAGCATCCCTGTTGTGCAGTGGCACTGGGAGATCAGTCCCTGAGATGTGCAGAGATCATACAGCATTGCAGTCCTGAGAGCTGGTGGAGAGATGTTCTGCTGGTCCCTCCAGGTCTTCCAAAATCCTGTCTTGAACCGCATGAGTGATAGTTGCTGAATCCGTGGTTGGGCTGTGCTGATGCTGCTGGTTTTGCTGATGTGGGGAGGTGCCTGACATAGTGAAGCTGTCCTTGCTCTCATTTCAGATCCCAAGGCAGCCAGTGGTCTGGGGCTTGCACTTTGCTGCTTGGAGCATTAGCAAGTTGCCCAGGACATTAGTGACTTACCCTTCTGAGGCAGCTTAGCAGTGGTCACATTCCCAGTTTAAAGGGAGATCAGAATCCCACCTGTGGTTGAAGAACATCTGAATGTTCAGATCCTCCTGAAGCTTGCTGCTTCAGACTCCTGGGAAGAGGTTGGGGCCTTGAGTGCTGGACTGCCACCTTCCCGTTGCCCTTTGCCACTCATAGAGAGGAATATTTACTGTTGGTGGGAAAATGATGCAACAGAGCAGTCCATGACATTGGCATGGAGTGTGGCTCAGGAAGCTGTGTGCCACATGGTGCCACTCTGTCCTGTTTCATGGCACTTTATCTTCTAAAACAGCAGTTATGTGCTAAGAAATTGCTTCCCTGCAATGAGTCACTTTGGGGGCCACATGTTTTTCAGTTGGAGCACTCCATGATGCCAATGCTACAAGTTGTGAGTACTCCTGGAGTGACAGATTAATTATTAATTGATGTGGCTTATGAATTTTTCAGTGTTTTCTCACACTGTGCATCACAAAGGGAAACCACCTTTTACGAGACAAAGATCTCTCTTAAAGCCCTACATCAAAGCTGCAAAATTGTCACCCATATTGTGATCTTGTTCAGCCTTCACATGAACGTGTTTGCTTTGAAATACTTAATCAATCATTTGCTGAGCTACAGAGCTCCCAGCATGTCAAAGGATGAACTGCCTTGAAACTTTCTCTTTGAGGCTTTTGGCACCTATAACCATGTATGACACATGCTGCACCAATTATTTTGGGAGGACTTAAGCCAGGCTTAGGAAGGACATGAGCGTGTCACAGCGTTTGTCTTTGTCCTCCAGGGAAAATCATTCACAAAGTGGGTACATGGTGGTGTGCTGGACACAGTGATAGAGAAAATTAGTGCTGAGAGTATCCCCAGCCAGAACAGTCCCTGCTCAGCAGCAGCCCACCTGTACCTGCCTCCAACTGTGCAGCCATTCCCAGGTGCCGATGCTGCCGTGGGGGAAAACCAGCACAGGCAGTGGCTGAGGATTTCTTGGACACCTGGACTAAATGCTTTCCCTTCCAGAAGGTGAAGAACCAGATGTGTTTCTGTTCCCAGTGCAGTGCAAAGCAGGTTGCTGCCGCTCAGTGTTTGCACTGCCAGAGCATTTAAGATGTGGTTTTCCAGAATCCCACTGCAAATGGCTGGTCCCCTGTAGAAGGACATGACACAGGTGGGTGACTGGGTTCACCACCATGTTGTAACCCTTGTCAAGGGAGGGGAAATGCTTCCAGAGCAGCCCTAGTTATGCATCAGGAATGGGGATGTCGTGACACTTGCTATCTTTGCTGGGAAACAGGGATCAGCATTAGCAGTGATTGACAAGGAGGAATTACATTGTTAAATGGTCCCAGTGGTTTCTGGCTGGGGCTGATGGCAATTATACCAACAATATCTGTCACATACACAGCATAAATGCCAGGCATTGAAGGTTGTATCTGTATGTTGCATCCTGTCACTGTAAATCCTAACAACATTATTTCCAGCAGTGCTGAGCTCAGAGCGTGGGTGTAACTCCCATGTCGTGTTTCACTCACTTTTGTCTGTTGGGATCATGTCCCATCAATCCATGTTTGGTGGCATGGCCAGATCCACTCTGCTCTTACTTAGTGGACAAGTGCTGTGTACAGTGTGTCACTTGTGCCACCAGCACGGACCCCAGGCTGGATGGGTTGGCCCCAGCTGCAGCCCTCTGATGGCATGAGAGCTGTGCCCTGCTCAGTCCCCAGGCAGGTGGGTGGATCTGAAGTGTGAATCTGAGCAGAACTGCTTTGACCATAACAAAGAAGGAAAGAGGAGGGCAGCCTGCGCTGCTCCAACATCACTTTTGGGGCCGGGGCTGCAGTTGTAAATGATTCGGCTTTCAACTGATAAACTGAAGTTGAAGCTTTAAATATATAACACTTGAATTCCAAAAACATAGGGGTTTAAAGTAACACTGTAACCCTGTTCATGTCCTTGTATTGCCTTTGGGGTTTCCTGGGATGAATGGAAGTGAGCCTGGCCTCTGGACTTTAAAAACTACAAGGCTCAGGCTGGCTCATGTGTGGGAGGTCTCTGAACCAGCAGTCAAACAGTTTAGGTGTGGGTTTGGTGGGTGCCTGTGCATCTTGCTGCAGATATTATGACCTTATTAGGTTGGTTGGTTTGCATCTGCTTCTGCCTTTCAAAGGTGTAGGGGGATTATCTCCTATTCCTCTGGGATAACATGAAGAAAATTCTCTCAGTGAGTTTGTTTCGGGGGGGTGAAAGCAGAGGGTTGCTGCTGCAGGCCAGCATCTGGTTCTTACTGGCAATGAAAATTGTCAAACTCACATGATGAACATTTTAAACCTGTTTCTTTCATTTACTCATGCCCACTAAAAATTATTCCTTATTAACAGTTTGTATGTAAAAAAACCTTCTTCTGCAAGGCCTTCTTCGTGCAGTTGAACCCTCACCAGGGGTTAAAGTAGACACCTACCCTGCAGCACCTGCAGTGACGGGCTGGCTGTGATGCCAGTCAGTTTTGGGTTCCACTCAGAACTTCATCTACTTTTTTTTTTTTTTTTTGCTTTAGCAACTGTTACACCAACGTCGATAATCTCTGCAGGGCAGGCAGAGAGAACTAATGTCATATGCAGGCAGACATATGAAAACATCTAATTTACCAGCAGGCAGTTGGGTAATGATCAGTTGAGAATTGCAAATTATGTACGTCGTGTATTTGTGGCATACTGCTGAAAAAAAGCCCAGTGCATATGACTAATCATATATATACTGAAATTTATAATACTTTTCACATTTAATTGACTGGGGCAACCTTATTATTTATATCTTTGCTTTATTCATAGCACACCCATAACATAGTCATAATGCAGAACGAAACTAATTCAGTTTCTCTTTGACTTTGTAAATCATTTATGTATTTGGCTGTCAAGTATTTGAATATAAAGTGGGCACGCATGTGGCAGATAATAAATAGCTGATTCTCTAGTTAAGAAATTGGGAGTTTAATGGTGTTATGGTCTGTGCTGCCTTACTTGGATGTTTGGTCTTGCTTAGATGGCATGCCTCACATTTGCCCCTTGCCTTATTTCACAAGCAAAGTATATTTTATGGGCACCAGCATTATTCTCTTAATGGCCCTGTATAGTGTTACGACTGTGTAAAATGTACTCGACTCGCTTTGGTGGCAGCAGGAGCCTTTTCCAGGCACAGGAGTCCTTCCCAGGCACAGGAGGAGACAGTGGCTGAACTGTTGGGCTGCTGAAAGGTGCCAGGAGGACAGGCAGGGGCTGCCTCATTAGTACTGTTCTATAGACAACAAGAAGAAAATGTTATTTTGGCTACTACAGGCTGTGATTGCTTTCCCAAAGATCAGTTTTTGCCATGGAGCCATCATGCGAAGTCAAAAATACAGCCTGGAAAGATTTTTTGTTTCTTTTAAATACTGGATTACTTGGCTTGGCATCACTACTTAATCTTGGGAAGCGCAGCCCTGGAAAGCAATACTTTACCCACTCAGCCACAGCCACGGAGGCTGCGTGGGGTGCTTGTTGCCTCCTAAGAAAAATAATCTTCTGCAGTCAGATCGTTCTTTGACACCTGTAGCATCACTGGAAAACATCTGCAAAATCAAGATAGTGCAGAAAGCGTGAGGCAGTTTGCTGGCTCCTTATCATACCACAAAACCAACCCTCCTCCACAGCAGCATCCTCAATTTCTAAATTTAGCACGTGAGTTATTTTGGGTAGTGTGTGATTAACCTCAATTACTGTAGCTCAGATGGAATTCAAATAATGCCCCTTCTTTCAGAGCTGCAAAGAAGTGGAAATCTGGGACTGTACATTTCCTACCCTTAATGAAGCAGCTCTGACAGCTGCTTGCACACTGATGCAGGATAGTTGCGAGGTGCACTTGTTCACAGAGAAATTAATGGAGGCAGCTTGTCCCAAAAGGTGCTGGTGGTCCATGTCTCTGTGCTAGCTTTGGGATCACGAATATAAAGATGAAAGGTTATGTGGTACAGCTGGTGTGAATGAAACCACTGAAGCTTCAGTGGATTTGTATCATAGTCAGGACACTTTGTAGTTTTCTGAATTAAAACAGTAATGAAGACATTCAAAAGCTATTTAGAAATACACTTTCCTTCGATCTCAGCCAAAGTCAGTGTTATCTCTCTGGAAAATCATAAGAGGTGAAGCAGTGTGCAAATAAACACCTGCACGTGTGCAGGTCTGCATGAGCATGTGCAGGAGAGGGGAGGTGCAGGATGCACAGGCAGACAGCCAAGGAGGTGCCTTGGAAAGTGGTGGGCTGGGGGAAAAGTGTCATGTAGCTGGAACTTTCCAGACTGCACTGCACCAGCAGAGCCTTTCTTGTGTCAAGCAGTTTGTCTCCAAAGAAGGATGAAGCCCAGGGAGGTGATTAGCACAACCCCAAGCCTGCAAACAAAGCTCATTTGCACATAGCAGTCGATGGGAGAACTGACCCACAACAGCTTGTGGCAATTGCTTTTGCTGGGAGCCAGAAGGAGCTGATAGTTTGAAAACAAAGGCAGCATTTGGGTAGGGGAGCCAGCCCTCCCACCTGAAGTCACATTGGCTCAAGGAGGTGAACTAAACCAGTAAGGATTTGCGTCAGGCCGAGCTTGGGTTTGTGCCTCGTGGGTGGAGCAGTGCCATGACCACCCTGCTGACCACGTGTCTAGCCTTTTGTCATGGCCAAAATGACCCCAAAGGAGTCTAAAGAGCAGTGAGAATCTGGAAAACAGCTATAAAATTGCCACCTCATTATAGCAGTTGTCGGATTGATTTTGTGCGTTTTTCCTGTTCTGTGGTTTCATGCCTGTGTATTCCCACTAAAAATAACAGACCTGCTCCAAGTCCTACCAATAGTAAACTGTTTGCAGCAGTCACTCTGCCTCTTCCACTTGTGCTGTAATCACTTACTTAAGTGGCAGAAACAACATTTTATTCTCAGAAGACATTTCAGAGCTGGACAGGTGCCGAACACTGAACCCCAGGGCTGTGGGCAGTGCATTGCAAAAGCACCCCAAAAATACCCCCATAAAATCTCTGCTGAAGTCTGCAGAAAAACTGATGACACAAATTAGGTGGTAGCACAGGGATGCAGCAATATGGAGGAAAAGAGAAAGAAAATAAGCAAATGCTATTGCTGTGCATTTCTGCCGAGCTGCCTTATGTTTTTTCTGGGTGGCAAGCAGGGCCGGGGGTGTTTGGCTTGGTGACCTGGAGCTGCTGAGTGTCCTGCCCCAGCACAGGGTGCTGTGGCTTCTCAAGCGCCAGTGAAGTGATACCTCTGGAAGGCACCTCACTTTCCAGGGTTTCAGGTAGTCACCATCAGGGTTTGCTGCCAGACTGGATCACAGGGCAAAGTGGGTGTAAGACCTCAGGGTGAGGATGCTCAGCTCCAGGAGGCAGCTGGGCAGGTACCAAAATTGTCTGTCTTGGGATGGTGAGCATCGTGGGCGTCCTTTGGGGGGGCTTCTATTCCAGAAGGTGGCCCATCACCACTCCCTCTATGCTATACTTCACCGATAATGTAGTGCAGGTGGTCAGCTGGAGGAACTGAACTGCTCGTAAAGGTGCTTCATTGATTAATTTTTCGCTTTTTGTTTTTATACAGCTGGACAACCCAGATGAGCAAGCAGCACAGATCAGGCGTGAGTTGGATGGACGTCTCCAAATGGCAGAGCAAATTGCCAAGGTAAAAAAAAGTCTGCTGTTATTAATAAGCTCTTCATATATAAGTAGTTTGATGCAGCCCCCAGGTTCTGTCATTCTCTTATGGGTTTTTTCTCCTGGTAATCACCATATAAAAATTACCAGGTTTTTAACTAAAAACAAGAAGTACAGCTGAAGGTGTTGTGATGTGCGTTCCTTGGAATGTCCTGATGAGCTGGGACAGATTGGATTCCTGCAAAATCCCTTACAAATCCTCACCAGTGGCAAAGATATTGTCAAACTCTGTCAAATTTCTGCATTGGGCAATAAGGTGTGTGATGGCATGTACAAAGGAGACAGAAATTACCCTGAAGGGATTTGTGCCTTTTGCTGGGCTGCTGAGAGCCACAGTTTCCTCCCTGTAGGTAGATGCTGCCTCAGTAAAGGTACTTCAGATGTGTTCTCCCAAACAAGTTCACGCTATGCATGAGAGCAGTCAGGCCAGCACTGCACCCTGCAGGCTTTGCTGCTGTTTGGAGCCACAGACACAGGACCTCAAAGAGTTTTGGTAACCAAGCACCTGGCTAAGCTCCTTAGAGACCCTTCTGTAAGGAGCTGTCTCCCTAGGAGCAAATCACACCCTCACACAGTGCAGATTTGTGTGGCCTCTGATGGACCATAGATGGAGAGGGTTCTGTTGACATCAGTAAAGCCAAGATTTTATCCTTGCCTCTAATTAGATGCTCTGATAAAGCCCTAAAGGGGCTGAAGTATTGGGAGTGATCTATCTGGCCATTCTTGATAATCAAGAAACCATTACTAGAAGGAAAAGAAGAAGGTCTAATCAGAGAGGCAAGCTCAGTCTGGGGGCCTGCCTTTCAGCATCAGCTCTCCCAGCACTGACCTGTGTCCAAATTGGGATTTTTCATAGGAAAGGTAATATCAGAGCCGTTTGCAGCCACACTGATATCCCTGGGTATGAAAAGCAGAGCACATTCATTTATGGTCAGGCATTAGCAAGGGTGCTGTTGGTGCCTGCACAGCTCCTCCTCATTAACACTTCTGTTAAACAGCTGCTGCTCTTGCATCTTCAGGGACATAGGCTCTGGTTTTCCCCACTTCACTGATAAAATTAGCGAGGTGGCCAAGGACGACGTGGTCAAACGGTGGTGCAGCAAAACAGCAAGCCAACTGCAGCTCTTTTGTTCAGCATTTGGCCCTTTACCATTTTATTCCTGTCAAGAAAACCTACAGTACTCATGTGCAGTGAAATGTAGGCCCCCATGCAGAGCACGGCTGCTCCGGTTCGAGATGGGTAGCCAGGCCCTGAGTGCCAGAATGAGATTGCCTGGTTTTGTTGTTTCATTTTCTCTTTATGGCATGTGGGACAACAATATGCATGATTCAGTAGCAGCCAGCAGAAGCTGCAGCTTCATGAATTATTTTTTGCAAAAGAGAATTTGCCATTTCTATTCTTCCCCTAAGGATGCTGAAAACAAACCATGACACTGCTGGCCCTGCGAGAGTCAGGGAAAACACCTCAGCATAACCTGACATATCCCTGTGCAGAATTCAACCTTCAAAATACAACTGTGCAGCTTGGAGGGTGGTTTCGAGTAAAAGGAAGTTACCTGTGATCCAGTTGGCAGCTACTGATATTAAATCTCCTTCATGGTACTGCTGCAGGCCTTCTCTCCAGAATGTCAGGTCCCCCACCAGCATCTGCCTATGAGAAACCTTGTTCTTTCAGACCCATGAATACCATCTTTTGGAGGCATTCAAATGACCTTTTGAATCTTTCTCTGTATCCTCCTTTCTGGGCAAGGCTGCCTTCCCTCTAGCAGAGGGCAGGTTCACAATTCAGCTCAGTGAAAGGACAGCATTTCCAATTTTATCTCCAATTTGCAGCTTTTAATACAGATTTGCTGCACAGGGAGGCTTGTAGTGCTCGTGAAACCAGCCCTGAGGTGGCTGTCTTGGAGATTCCATGCTCAAGGCAAATTAATGCCTCGCTAATAAATTAGGAAATTCACACTAGGACATTTGCATTTCAGAGGCATCAAAGGCTGTGGAGTCTAACAGGACTTTAGCATTGCAGTGTTGCAGAACCAGTGTCTCTGCACGCCCTCGTCTGACCTGTCGTGTGACCTTGAGCAGTGACTGTGCACACCAGCCTTCCTGCCTCTGGATACCAGGGCACAGCTCTGGGTCTTTTTGCCTTCCCATGTGCCCAGGAGAGTGCAGCTCAGCACAGCACTAGGGCAGCGTTAGGTAGGGTCCCCCCCTGACTCCATCAAAGCACATAAGCCCAGCCTTGGAGCCAGACGGCTTGAGGATCACGCTCAAAGTCAAGCAGATGCTTTAAAGCTGAATCTGGACAGGCTTTTCATTCTGCCTGTTGTACTTTTCCAGCAGCCAAATAGAGCAGCATTACAGCTGAGAGCTTAGGGATGCCAAGGCAGACATGTATTTTTCTCTGCAGTAGCCAGTGCTCTGCTGTCCTGGAGTGCCTTTTCCCCCACCCAGTCACCTGGCCTCAAGGACAAGGAGGAGCATGTGTAGGGGCAACTAAATGATATGTCGTGATGAGACCAGAGTGATATGTCTGTCTGGGGCTGGACACTCTGCTCCAGCCTGCTGGACTAGTCATTTCTCAGAGTCTCTTAACTCTGCATCTCTCTATGCTTGTCTCCATTCCTGATCCCCTCTCTGCTCAAAGTACACGTGGAGGTGACTAACACCCAATCTTGCTGTTATCTGCATCTCTTATAGTGCCTTACTTGAGACTTTCCCAGCTTTATCTCCAATCCAGTGGGTAACTAGAGACTACACCTGCATCTCTGCATTTCCATCATCAGTCAAATAGTCTCAGTTAAACTGTTTTCTGTCACTTTAGGCATTTTTAGCCTTAATATGAGATGTTGTTGGTGGCACACAGTGAAATGTCTCAGTCTTGCTGCACTTCTGTAGAGGTTTGTGGAGGGAGTGCCAAAATTGAAGTCCCTGGAGAGATGGATGGCAGCAGGGTAAAAAAGCAGTAATGTCTGAAAATCATTGCTTCAGCAGTAGTTCTCAAAATCCACAAAACAGTTGCCTTTTTTTTTTTCCTAAGGGTGACTTGCAACTTGTACAATGCATAGACAATAAAGCAGACTGATTAGGTAGTTTATCTTGCACCAGGTCTAATTTACATGAGGGAATTGCTTCCCAAGATTGAGACTGGAAACAGATGACTATATTTTAACTGCTTGGTGTTAGTGCTGCTGTGAACTGTGCTTGTAACGAGGACTGATGCAAAAACTAGTGCAGTGGAGTACTTTTTCAGCAACTTGATGACAGTCTTCTAGAAGAAACATGACCTTGTTTTCTTTTCTAGCATACATTTTACAAACAGCTTTTTACAATATTATGAATTGCTACCAAGATACTTTGCACGTCAGCTTCACATTCCCTGGCTGCAGATGCTGCCTCACTGTCACACACCATGCACAGTCTCTCGTAACCCCCTGAGAGACGCTCAAATCCTGAGCAGATTCAGGGCATGGGAAGAGTTGTCAGAAGACATAGGGCTCAGACTAGTGATGGGCAGAAGTTCAAAGCTGAGAACATGCATTGGGGAACATCGTAATTTTCCCTCACTGTCACCTTTTGTTTTAATCTTTAAATTTCCTGTTGACAACAAGCAGCGCTGGAATGAAAGGTTGTTGTCTTGGAGGGAGATTCAGGCCCTGGCAAGTAGTGGGAAAGGTGTTTTACCCCTTTTTCCAGTTGGGACCACATGTTACTGCCCACACATTGATGGTTTTCCCTCTTTGGGCTCCTTTCATACCTAGAAAACTGATGGAGCAACTGCTCAGAAGTGTTTTAAAGAGAACTGGTGCATTTGGGAGACTGGAAGACAAGTCCCTTACTGTCAACATCCTTTGAATCCTTAGTAAATTGCTGTCAGTCACAAAGTTCAGCTGAGAGTTGGCCTGGAGTGTTTGTAACTGTGAATACATACATATGAAAAAATCCATTTGCTGAGAGAAAAATCAATGAAATGCAAGTCCATGCAAGAAACAGGAAAGTTGGACAAGTACCAAGTAGTAATTCTATGGAAGCTAATAATGTTTCTGCATTACCCAGGGGAAGCTGTAATTTGTCATCTGGTTTGTGGGAGTTCCCTGCTAGCAAACCTCTGCAGATGCTCCTGGGGGATTCTTCCAGTGCAACAAGTGGTTGCTGATTGTCACAGCCATTCTTTCTGTTGTGTTTCTTTCCAAATCCAAGGAACGCAAGTTTCCCAAGTTTGTGTCCAAAGAAATGGAGAACATGTACATTGAGGAGCTGAAGTCGTCTGTCAATCTCCTGATGGCAAACCTGGAGAGCATGCCTGTGTCTAAAGGAGGCTCCGAGTTCAAGCTGCAGAAGCTGAAACGTAGCCACAACACCTCTATAATTGACATGGGAGAAGAAAATGAGAACCAGCTTTCCAAGTCAGACGTCGTGTTGTCGTTCTCCCTGGAGGTAAGTTCACACCACAGGGTACAGAGTTCGTGGGAGTAAAAATCACAGCAGCCAAGTTCTGCTCCCTTCAAACTTCAGTTAGTTGAAGCAAGGTGAGTAGAAATCACTTTCTGATCTCCATGAGGAACAACTCCTCCCTGGTTACTGGAAGCTTTGCCTGTGATCAGATGTTGTGTCCTTTCTGGTGTCTCACCATCTTGTTGGAACTAACTGCGTGATATATGCTGTCTGGCATTTGCTGCTGAGGTATATCAAATGGCTCAGAAATCTGCATCATTAACTGACCTCCTCATGCAGTTTGTTACTGAGTGTACCCCAGTAAACCTGAGCCTGTATTGTCCCCTGAAACCAATATAATAATGCAACACCATAAATGTCACTGTGTTTAATTATTGCCAGTTAGAGGGGTCGCTGTATTTCACTGCAAAAATTGCTTTCTCTTTGTTGAGGATGTTGAAATTGTTGAAAACTGCTGGGGTTTGAATGCACCCAACAGATTGGCTTGCAGTTTGTGTGGAAATACTGTGCTGTGCTGGCTTGCTCTTTGCTCTGTGTTGAACACTGACCTTCTGCTCTGTCGAGCAGTTTGTCTGTGCAGCCCAGGGGAAGGCAGGATGCTGTGGGACCTCCATTACCTCTGACACAGGCTGCCTCAGTCCTGGAACAGTGTTGCTCAGGAGCTGTTTTCAGCCAACTCAGTTGTTTTGTGCAAACATATTTGTGGTCTATTTGCAGGCATATTTACTTCAAGGAGTCATCAGCTCACCCATACAGAGTTGTGGTTGTCTGTCAATGAGTGGGTTTATGTTACATTGTCAAAACAACTACTAGGATAGAGTCAAGAATGTAGGCTGCAGAAAAATCAGAAAATTCTATTTTTGTGTAGTTTCTTGTTTATTTTGCTTCCTAAAAAGGTCTTTTGTTATACATATCATGCCAATGCAAAACTTAATGACACTGGTTGTCCAGTCTCAGAGCTTAACTCATTAGATGTCTGAAACCTTCTTTATAGTGTTCAGTTCAGTCTTATTTAGAAATAGGGCTGTGAACCCAGAGATCGTGCCTTCAGGAGCAACATTAAATAAAACCTGACTTCCAAGCATTCTTGTTGGAGGAGCAGGGAACTATCACAAAGCAATAAATTTCCCTGTTGCAGAAGCCTGTGCATCATGTACAACCGTGTGTGAAGGGACTTACCCTTACAACAGAGCGTCTACAATGCTTTGCTCCAGCTGAACCCCATCTGGTGGGAAGCCAAAGCTCAGTGAAGCACTGACTTCAGGAGTTGGCAGGTCTGGGCACTGCTCAGTGCTGAAAACTCTTGCTGCAAGAGAGCTTTTACTGAAAATGTGCACTCATTAGAGGGTTTGTGGAGCTCTGTGTGCCAGCGAGGGGATCTTCAGCTGAAGCCAGATCAGAAGACCTGAGGAGAACAATTTTAAACCCCTGTGTATATACTTCATAGATATCTATATTAAAACATGAACAGAAACTCCCCCGGTGCTTCTTGTAGAAATGTTTAAGGTATGTAGTTAATGGGATTAATCACCTTTAAAAAAAGAAAAAAGGGTAATTACCTGCAAGAAACTAAGATGATGATTTCTTAATAAGAAAGGTTTCTTATAAGAAAGATGGAGAAAGATTTGGTTTTTTACCAGGACTGTAGAGTGACAGGACAAGGGGCAACAGTTTTAAACTGAAAAAGGGTAGATCTGGATTGAATATAAGAAAATGTGAGGGTGATGAGGCACAGGAACAGGGAACAACTAGGGCAAAGATGCTTTTTCCTTGGAAATGTTCGAGGTCAGGTTGAATGGGGCTCTGAGCAACCTGATCTACTGAAAGATGTCCCTGCCACAATGTGGGAATTGGACTAGATGATCTTCAGAGGTCAACCCCAAACCATTATGTGATTACTCTTATTGTTGTCTTGGCACAAGCTGAGTAGTTGTGTGCTTTTTTTCCTGGATTGCACATCTTAAGGCACTTCTAGCTGGGACAGGACCATATCTGTGAAGTCCATCTCCTGAAGCTTGGTACAGTCCTGGGCACTCAAAGGTTTCAACAAGCCCATGTGCCGGCAGAGGGAGTCCTGATCTCCACACAGACCTCACTGGCTGCAACTCAGCCTGGGCAGTGCCACTGTCCCAGCCCACCTGCCACCATGAACAGCCAGCAGCACACGAAGGCCCCCAGCACTGGCTGTGTCAGGAGCCACAGCAAGGTCTGAAGGAGGCTGCTCCTCTTACATTTCTCTTTCTCTCCCGGCAGGTTGTCATCATGGAGGTGCAGGGTCTGAAGTCGCTGGCCCCCAACCGTATCGTGTACTGCACCATGGAAGTGGAAGGTGGGGAGAAACTGCAGACTGACCAGGCTGAAGCCTCAAAGCCAACGTAAGTCTTGCTTTGCTTTTTTCTCTCTCCACCATGCTCTCCTCTGCCCCATCTCTATACTGCTAAGTCACTGCAGATAGCTCTCTCTCCTGCATGGTGAGGCCAGAGGGGACTGAGAAGCAGAGGAGAAATGTGGCCTTCCACGTATGCAGAGCATCATCCTGCAGCTAAGAATGGCACATAAGCCCTGATTGAGAAAAAGAGGTGTTAATGAGAGGCTTATGTCTCGTGTAACCATAGAGAGATAAATTTGGGACTGTACGTAAAGACTTAGCTAAATAGGGATGGAGTTAAGGATGTGCTTAGATAAATACTTGTCTGAATGTCCATCTGAACTGGTGCCATCAGGTGTAGGTACATTATCTCATCCTCACTGTCTGGGTTTTGGTAGTCCTACGAGAAAGGAAACAGCTGTCAGGGACACACTCTGGCAGCTTCAGCCAGAGGTGAGAGAGAGGAGCTGGGAAAAGCTTCAAGTCACTCAGTTAAAGCTTTATCAGAGACCTCTCTGACCCAGTCCCATTCAAAGGCAGGGTCTTGTCCTGTCCTCTTTGATCTGGTCCCCAAATCCCCACTTTTGTCTTGCCCAGATGTTGTGAAACGCCTGTGAGTAGTGATTGATCTTGGTTAATTTGGAAGGAGAAAATGATGAATGGCTTATTTCCATTCCAATTTGTAGGATTAGTTAGCTCGAAACATTATGGATTTGAGGCAGTTTTTCTCTGGATCACTGCAGAGATTCCACCCTTAAATTTAATTCTCGATGCACGTCCTCACAGTGGAGAATTGCCAAGGTGGTATGAAGCCTCCTCCAGGAGTAGGGAGCAGTGCAGGAGGGGGCTGCTTTTGGGATATTCCTCCTCTGTTTCCGTATCCCATTCCCTCCAAGTGACCAGTTCTTTGTGGTTTTACAGGAGCTTCCCAAGCTGGTGGAAGGAAAGCTGAAACTGCCTGGTTGCATTACATGGGAGTGCACAAGCACTGCGGGCAGACACTCAGGAGAGAGCGGAGCTGAGGGCAGACTGCCCTCCCTCCATCACTGTCCTCTCATAGAGGCACAGAAACTGCTGATGCCTTGTGCCCTGCACTGCACCAGAGCAGCAGGAATCTGCACTAAGTGGTTTAAAAACAATATTCCCAATCAGGGAAAGTGCTGCAGCCTGGCTTACTTTTCAAAATGCTTCAAAAGTCTCCTTCAGAGAAGGAAGGAAGAGAGCTATGCTTGGAACAAAATTTCCATAAGAACCTACAATTTCACTATTTAAGGTATTTTTATTGCTTCAGTGGAGAAAGTTGGGCTCTATCTAGGGGAAATTACTACTATCCATACTGAAAAGCACACTTCTGGGTTACGTGTACTTATTTAGATTGGTCTGTTCATCCCACTTTTGCTCAAAGGGTCTGTCCTTCCTTGCACAAGCCTTCTTGCTGCCAGACGTAGGACCATTTCTGCAAGAATTGTTTTTAAAATAAGGGCTGCAGGAATGAGCTCTTCAGTTGAGTGGGTCTTTTTATCATAATGAAATGTACAATGTCTGGGCATGAAGCCATCAGCCCTCAGGAAAATGCAGCCAACACTGAATGCTGCAATGTGATATGAGTTATGCAAGTCCATCACACTCATCCTCTCTCTGCTCTGGCTTCCTGTAGAGGTGTGAGCCAGGTGTGATGTCTTCTGGATGGCTCCAGCACTTGGGCTAATACCTATGGAAATGCCTTAGGAAGGGAGTAGGTTTGACAGTTGTGTTGCTTGAGGGTCCTGGGACTTTCTAATTCCAAAGACCAGCCAAGCAGAGGCTCTAGGATAACATTCACAGAAACCAGAGGCCACCACAGAAAGCTTGTCCTTTCTTCCTCTCTGCATTAGAGGTGTTTCTTTCACCTTGCTTCCTCTTGCGGACACAGCACCACAGACACAGGAAACCAAAGTCCAATGAAAGCAATTTACTGCACTTAATTCTTCTCTTGAGAAGAGCAGGAAAGAGAGAATTGCCAAGATGTGACATGTTTGTCATGTTGCTTAATACAAGACTTGAAGGCCCTCAGGTGATGAGGGCAGTGATAGAAACATCTCTGAGAAATTTTTGGTGCATTTTTGAGCAGTGCTGCCTTAGAGACAGACAATTTATGGCCAGGCAAAACAGCCTTCTGAGGTGTCAGTTTAGATGCTCATTGAGGTCATTCACACCATGTTTGTTTGTGTACTTTTTATAATAAAAACAAACCGCTCCTTGATAAAGGAAGCAACTCAGTAAAGGCATGAGGTACTGCTCACTGCCCAGCATCCCAGGATTTGCGTGCTTTGGAAGGGGATGCTGTCTGGCCTGGGGGTGAGTAGCTTGTATTTGAACAGTAAGATTCACTGGAAGACTTCCCTTTTCTATGACAGCCTTGTGTCCTGGGGTGGAGGGTGATACGGGGCCACTTGAACCGGTAGGACATCTTTTCACCTAACTCATGGAGTTGGTCACTATATTCTCATGTGTCCTTGAAATGCCAGCCCTCAGCTAAAACACCCAAGTCACAGCAGTGGCAGTGACTGCTCTTCAGCTCAGTGCCATGCCAGGGGTGCTAACCTTGGCTCCACATCCCTAATGGGGAAAGGTGATTTCCTGGCCAGGAGCGGATTTCCAAAACCACTGGTCTAGGTTTGTGAGAGATTCTCCTTTCATCTTCTCTGGTGCAAAACCAGCAGTTTTTGAGAAAAAGATGTTTGAAGGCATCTTAGTGACTTTGGAGCTGTTTGCAGATCTTGAGAGAGGCAGGGCAGCAGCAGAGTTAGCAGCCAAGTGATCAGATGAGTCGTGTGTGAAGAGTGTGGCTCTTGGGACAGCAGTAAATACTGGCCTTCTATTTCTTCTCAGGCTCCGTGCTGGATTGCTGACATTTTAAGCCCAATCCCTTCATGTGAGGATTATCTGCCTCAGTGCAATGGCACAGTTCTAGAGAAAGCCAGATCTGAAATGGTAAGGTTTATTTCAGGTCAGGTTTGCAGTGTATTATTGGTAGTGCTTTTAATAAGTTGTGTAAGAAAAAGCCTTTGTGTATTATGTCCTAACCTGCAGATGCCTCTGAAAAATATCCCAAATCCCAATGTGAGCTGGATTTTACTGCTTTTCACACTGGAACTGTATTCTTGCAGATGGTTGAGGGGTTTATACCCCCCTTTCCCTGCATGCTGACCTGAGGTCTGCTGTCTGCATGTCTCCAAAATGCCCTTCCAGGAGCTGTGGTAGTAGTGCTGCCATTTGCACGGACCGAAAACAGGGTTGCTGAGGGGTTTGGGAATAGCACAAAAGATGCAGCCACAACACCCCTGTTCTACAGCCTCTAAAGAGGCTGATGAATATATTTAAAGAGTAACCCGTGCTTGTAGCAGTGCTCATCAGCTGTACCAGTGTTTCAGCATCTTCTGTTACCTTTCTCTGATGTAAGCAGAACAAAAGAAAACAAAGAGACCCAAACAACAGCAAGGTCCTACGTGCCTTGTAAATAAATGCTGTGTATTCACCTGGACCTATTTTGGCACACAGATAAGTCTCATTCTCCCTTGACTCACAGTAGTGAAAATCATGTGTCCCTGCATTGACCTCAGCTGAACCATTTGGGGTAAAAGCAGTAAATAACTGGTGGGGGAAGAATCTGGCCATCCTGTCTGTGCATTTTAGCACAGCCAAGAAAGGACAGAGGTGTGGGCTGTCTTTATTTTGGAATTGTCTTTATTTTGGAATTGTCTTTATTTTGAGGTTGAGCACCTTCAACCCTACTGCAAGGGTTGTGCAGTGGCTCAGAGAATAGGTGGGAATGAAGATTGTTGGTTTTGAAGGAGAAAAGACAAATCATCATTGCTTGGGGTTTTTTCCATGTAATTTTCTTCAGCATGTACTGTATGGCAGTGCTGGAGAGAGGGCACTTAATGAGTCTCATCTGACTCTATATCACATCTTATGTTGTTTGTCATGACCAAGGGCTTGGGCCTTTCCAGAAATTCACTCTGATGATAAAGTAATGTCTTTGGTAAACTTCTAAACCTCTCCCATCTCCTTTCTCTTACCCACTGCCCTAGGAGAGAGGAGTGCCTTGTTTTATCTCTGTGCTTGTTCTGATCCTGCTCCCTGATTTGTTTCAAGGTGCTGTGACAGCTCAGCTGCTTATCTCTGCTTCGACAGGCTGCACCAGATCTCCATCCTTATCCTTCAGCCAGGGGTTTTGTTTCAGATTGGTGTGCCATATCCATCAGAGCCCGCTGCCTGACCGTGAAGAGGGACTGGAAGTGCACAGCATCCTTCCTCAGTCCCGTTCGGTCACCCTCTCCTTCTGGGAGATGGGCACTGAGCAGCAAAGGGAGAAGCCCTGCAGGAAGGGAGGGTGGCAAACAGGGATCTCTTCTCTGTCTGCAGAAGGGGAAAATCTGGTCTTTTCATTCAGGAATCCCCCGCCTCAGGCCCTGGAGTGTGAGGTGCTGCCCCTTGGCTTTGCACAGATAGGAGCATGATAAGAGCGTTTTGTTGCAGTCAGTGTTTTGCTGCCAAAATTAGTTGGGGATGCCCTGCACACTCCCCTGTGGTAAAATGAGAAAAGTCCTTTAGAGATGTATAAATTACAAATAAATATTCCGTGTGCTGTAGAACTAATTTAACTCCACTGAACTAAAGGGGTTTAAACTGATGTGAGTGAGAGCAGAGTTTAGCCCATAATTCATGTTGTGTATCTCCCAGTACAGCTGTTGGTGCTGTGCCTGGCAAGGCTTTTCCAGATAAGGCAAAGCTTAGGCACAAGACCTGAGTGGCTGAGGGTTTTAAGCAGGCATTCATATTTAGGTTTACATGCTTAGCTAAGCCCTGTGTAAGCAAAATTCACGATGCTGGGTGAAAAACAAAGCAAAAGGAAATTTTAGGAAGTAGCTGCTTTTTTTTCCTTTTTTTCCTCCCTCCTCCCTCTTCTAATTGGCTTCAGCATTAAATATAAGCTGTGTTAATTACCCATACCAATTGGCTTGCCTTTCCAGTCGCATGATTTCATTTCACAGCTGTGCAGATGTTTGCAGCTCTTTCTCCTTAGGAAACTTCCAGGAGATTTAGGAATGTGTTAAGGCCGGTGACTGAGCCCTGGGTACAGGTAACATCAGACACCATCACTTCTGAGGTGCAGTCCTCGTTCCTGGGGTGAGTCTCTGAGCAGAGGGTCAGTCTGCCCCAGGGCATCTGTTGGAGAAAGGTCTTCCAGGAGAGATTTTCAGCTTTGCTCTCTGTGAGTTAAGTGATGCTGCTGGTGACAATGACAGGGACAGGAACAGGAACTTCAGGGCGGTTGTTTTTAGCCCCTCTGTCTGAGGCTGAAAGGTACAAAGCGGTGTCCAAATCCCTGATAAACGATTTCTTCACTGACAGCTATTTAGCATGCCCAGGAGACAGTTTTCCAATGAGACTGTGCCTGACTTTGCACCTGGAGGGTTCTGCTGTTAGCTTGGTCTGACCTGCTCTTCAAATCCCTTTTTGTGTGTGTGACAGTATTTCCATAATGCTCCTGAGATTTATGCTGTGACATTCCCATTTCTGAAAATGGAGGCTGTGGACAAGTCATTAAGCACAGCAAAAACTGCACTAAAAAGTTATTACCCAGATGCAAGCGTGTGATCTATTATGGGAAGTCTTCATGCAAGTGATTTAATACCTTTTTTAATTAGGAATTCAGAACCTCTTCTGATGCTTACTCATAGCTGCTCTGCAGGAATGGTTCTTATCTTGTGGGCACAAAAATTTTACTTTAGATTAAGTGACTGAGTTTTTCCCCAGAATAAAGGTAGACCCCACAGGATTCCCTTACTCTGACTGTCACCCAGACAGCCACACTGCTGTGAGCAGCCTCCTGGACAGTTGTGGAATACTCTACTGGGACTGTGGGTGGTGATCCTGCTCCCAAAGGTCTCATGTGCAGTCCCTCCTCTTCTGTATTTTACACTAGAAGCTGTGTTGAAGAATAATGATGGCTTGTTTCTGTAGACTTACCTCTTGTAGTTGGTTTTGGTGGTATCAAGTAAGTGCAAACTCTGACTGTGTTTTCCCTGACCTTTAGGGCACACACAGCACTGCTTTCACATGGATTCTCTGGTGTCTAGTAAGGGTTGAGCTCATGCACCTTCTCTTTCACAGATGAATGTCTCTCTTTTCTCGCCAGCTGTCTAATTTCTTGAGTGTTCCTATGCACTTGGGAATTATGTATTCCTGTGATAGCACATATATTCAAATTTAAGTATTCCAGAAGGTGTGATGATGCCCAAGGCGATTTTCATCGACACCCGTCTGCTTCATCACTCCTATTCATGCAACCTTAAGATGGGATAGTAGGGACCAAAAGGACATTGAAATGAGATTGAGATTCAGTGAGCTGAAACAGTGCTAAATTAAGAGAAGGACTGCAAAATGCAAGTCCCGGGATACATTTAGTCATCTTGTTTATTGCTCATGGTTGGTGTTTTTTAAAAATAATTAAGCCATGCCTTAGTGCAGATTCTGCACGTCATTTGCCAAGGGAAAGGCAGGGAGCGAGACATGTGAAAGGGCCCGGTTGTTGGTTTATTTATTAAGTGCTGTACAAGTAGTGCACATTATCATTTAATGAGAGGTGCTGCTATTGCTGGTTGCAAAGCAGCGTAGGGAGATAGAGAACATGCTTTAAAGGTTTGGTACTGTGCCTGCTCCTGTCTGGACAGTGATTTCTCAACATTTTAAGTGTTCTTTCTGTGAAATGAAGGTAGAGAGGCCTATTGGCTTTGTGAATGTGCTAAATCTCCCAGCGAACCACAGCACTAAGTCTGAAAGTACTTAAAGGGAGCAACGTCCTCTTGTCACTGCATGCTGATGGAGAGAGGAACTGGGTGGGCATCACCTGCTGGAATTGTCCACTCATCCCCACTGAACCAGGAGATCCTAGGATGCCTTTGCTTCTAGCTGTCAGAAGTTAGGCAAGGCAAACCTTATCCCAAGTATCTGGCTGGATTTGGACTTTCTGTCTTGGATTCTGTCTTAGAAAAATATAGGACAGGAAAAATGTAAGTGGTGATGCAACAACAAGAGATGGTCTCGAACATCTTGTTCGTTTCTTTAGCTGATTTTGGAAAGGCACCTGGTGCTGTTTTCTGCTCTGTTTACATTTAGGAAATATTTCATTGCTCTCCTCTACTGAATTTTACAAAGGAAGGTGTAGACTATGTTGGCACAAACCAGTAACCTGTATTTTCAGGCAGAGGATTTCTTTCTCCTTTTTCATGGTCTCTGCTTGTGAGATACTGAGTTTCTGTGAAGCTGGCAGGGCTTGGCCTTACTAAGTCCGAACCATGACCAGGCCTTAAACAGCGGCAGTCCTCTGCAGTTTGGTTTTCTTTCAGGGTGACAAGACTTGAGAGAAGTGATTAACCACTGAATTTAATTGTTTTGTGAAATGAGCAGCTCTGGGGCTGGTTCAGTGGAGCATCTTTGACCAAAAGAAACCTTAATTAGCCTGTGGATGTCATTGCAAGACATTGTGTTATGCAAGAAGTGTCACAGCCACAGACAGTAAATGCACACAGATGCATTTTGTGACTTAAACTCTTAACTTGTGCTGTATCCAAAGCAGATACACTGATGGAGCACATATAGTAGGCAGCCCTTGTAAAACCAATTATTCCTTCAGTTCAGACCTCCCAGTGAAATGATGCTGGGCTTTCATTTCCATTTCCTCCTGCTGAGCTTTTCTTCTCTAATTGTGAAAGTATTAGGGAAGAGCACAGAGCATTTGAAAAGCAGTCATCATTTAAATCATGGAAAGTAATCACACTACTTGTTTTCCCTGTTAATAGCCCAAAGATTTTGGTGAATGGCATTGACAGAATTTCTCACCCAAACCGGCCGGGAGATTTGTGCAGTAGAGCCCAGCCCGGGGTGCAGCAGCCCAGGAGGGGTGTGTGGTCCTGGGCACAGGAGGTGAGTTGGGCTGGGTGCAGGCATGGCACAGGGACATCTCTGGGGCAGGAATGCCATCTCGTGGCCGTAAATAGCTATAATGTGATTAAATCCACCTCCCCTCCCTACTTCCTTCATGACACTTCTCCACTCTATCATTCATTCCCAGGAAACACAAATCAAGCTCCATATTTTCTGTATAGCAGAGATCATCCTTTTTTGGGTTCCTAAAGCTGTGCTGTCGGCCTCAGCAGCTCCTCTTGGCTGCAGTGCCCTGTGCTGGCACTGGAACGGGGTCTGTGGGGACTGTGTGTGAGCCACAAGCAGATCAAGTGCAGACCTTTGCAGGCTTTGCTTTGCTGCAGTCTCTGTCAGCTTTACCCTATTCCTTCTGCACTTTGCACACTCAGGCACAGATGTGATGCTCTCCGAGACATATTTCTCTCTCAGCCGGCAGTGTAGGGCTGCCGGAGCCAGTTTGAGGATGTGGGAGTTGCAGCTCTTGGAGGGAGGGGTGGTGCCTCTTATCAGCTGTCTGGTACTGTTGGCTGCATGATGTTAAGCAGAGTGGTGTCTGTGTGGGTGACATATACATTGTGTCTCAGAGCCGTAAGAACAAAAAATGGGCAGTCCATGAAATGCTGGACGTTGGAACTCAGCTGCTGTAGGAGGAGCCCAGTCCTTAGGGAACGCGCTGTGTCTGCTCACCTTTTGGATAACACCATAGTGCTTTCTGCAGTGGTGTTTTGGGGTAAATAAACACCCTTTTTGTAAGCAAAATATTTACCAATGGTACTCTTTTCTTAGAAGAGGGAATGCTATATGCTCAGCAGAAATTAGGATGTCATGGGAAATGATGGATTCACACAGCGCCCTTGGGTTATCCCATCAGAGCGGACATCAGTGCTCCATACAGAGACATGGCCCTGCTCAGCCTTCCGTAGCTCCAGGGAAGGCAGGTACAGCTGTCTCTGCTGGCCAGTGCCAGGGAGATGCTGCCTTGTCGCTCACCTGCATGGGAGCAGCATCAGTGAAAGCAGAGTTTGAATCATTACAAAGTCTGTGCAGGAAAGTCTAGGAGGAATCAAATCTGTTTGTGCTGTCACTCCCACTTCAGCTCAGCTTGTTCCGAGGGGATGGGACTGAAAGGCTGTTCTGGCAGCAGAAAGGGAGGAGAGGAAACAAATGTAAACAGAAATAGGCTGCGTTGTCAATCTGTGTCTGATGTCTTTGGTTATCCTGTTTTGAAGGTGAGTAAACACATCAAACTTTTACTGTGGGAGGAATCCCAGAGGAGGCTCAGCAGCTCTTGGGAATCAAGACATATTATGGATGCAAACCGTTCTTAATCCGTTTCTACAGGCACAATGGAAAAGTGCCTTTCTTAGCACCTGAATTGTATTTCCTAGCCCAGGTCATCTTTGCATGAGCAGAAACATAGAAAGGTCTCTGCATCTGTACGTATTCTTTGAGATTTTAGTTGCACCTGCAGCAGTTACCTCCAACACCCCTCTTTAGAAGTGAAGACAGGGACCCTTTTAGGTCAGGCATCATTTCATCTGCTTGCTAAATTGGGATAAGGCAAATTAAGGCCTAACTCTACTGACTATTAAATAGATCTGTCCTTATTGTAATAGCAGGAGCCCAAAAAAGGTGACTTGGGCACTTGTACATGATAGTACAGTCCCCTAAATTTGTGGGTTTCCACAGTTGTGATTGGTCTCTTTTCTCAGTATCTTCTGATAGCCGAAGATCAAATCCTTTCCTCAGAGCCATAGATCCATTTGAGGCTCTCTACAGCATGTGAAATCCAAACTCAGTCCCACAAAACCCACCAAATGGATTAAATGGCTTGGTATTTTGGCAATGCATGGCTGTGGTGGTGGGAGGAACCAACCTTGCTTCATCTGCAGCAAGTACTTCCTGCTTTGTTTGGTGTCTTTACTCACCACCTTGTTTTGTTTCTGACTAAATAACCTTTTTATCTTTCAATATTGATGCTGTATTGCCCACTGGGCTATGTTTCTAGAAGAATTCAGCTGACCTCAATCGAGGTTTGTAGTTCTACTGCAGTAAGTTGCAAACGAGTTTGTAGCTATCCCCAGTCCAGCATCCCCAAACTAGCAGTGATTTATTGCATTCTCCCACTGAAACAGAGTTGTGTGTGGAGCTGCACTCCACAGGTCTCTAGCTGTGTTACCCAGCCTGTGGGTTTTCTTGGAGAGCCTAAAATTCTGAATTCTTCTGTGCCTTTGGGTTTTTTCAAATCCCGAAGACACAAACGAAAAACCTATTATCCATTGCCATTACCCACGAGAGTTGCGAAGAGTACATGTTTCCCCAGAGGCCTTGGGATGCCCTACTTCTGTTTCTTACGGCTTTGTGACCCAGCTGGTGCAGGTGTGAGCACCTGCCTCTGCCATCATGTGTCATGGACACATCCGTGCTGCCGCATCCCTGCCAGTTTGGTGCCTCACCAGCACTGCTCCCAAAAAGGAGCGAGCTGTCTGCTCTCCCAGCACCTGCTTGTGAAAGGTCAACGCACGGGCTGTCTAGTTTATGGTGTTCCTAGAAGTTCCCAACTGCTCTTTTCATTTTCAAAAATGGATGTTTTCATCCCAGTGGGATTAATACCATCCCTGCATCAGGTTTTGCTGTTGACCTAAGTCTGTGTGCACTCGATTATAATGAACTGTAGCCTCAGAGTATGGGCAAGGGAAGTTCAGAAAGATCACTGGTAATGGTAGTCATCAGCCTCTAATTCATGTTTTTGAATGGCTGGTATATGTAAAGCATCAGAGAATATAGCAAAAAACTTTCCTGTGTGCTTCTTCATGTACTGTTAAACATGTTTTAAGACCATTTATTTTCCTCCTTGCTTGTGTCTCTAGAAACATGTAAAAAAGAAATACACCTTACCATTACATTAGAGGAAAAGGTGCACTACTCCATCAGCTGCATGAAGGTAGGTTAGCTCAGTGCCTGGCATGCTTCTGCTCTAACTCTGTTTTTCCCAGTGCTCAGGCTGTGGGCATACATGATTTATGGCCTAAGATTTAAGGATGTTTCCTGCAAAGATCTGTTCTGGGAGGAAAGGAGTGTGCTAAAGAAATAAAGCCATCATTTGCTAGACAGGATTTCTGGAAGAACTAAGTTGAGACTGTGTGTAGGATTTCGGTCTCCCAGCAATGAAGCGGGATGGGAACACTCCATCGTCAGAGCAGGATCCAGCTCCAGCAGGCACCATGGCTGGGCACTGCAGTAAGCTGAAAAACCAAGGCTGGGTTAAAAGCATCGCACCACACCACGTGAAGCAGTCACCAAGCGAAAGGTGACTTTGCTGACCTGTATTTCCTCAAAACACAGGCAGTGTCTGTCAGGTTGATGTCTGTGCCACCCTTGCGATGAGCTTCCCTTTACCAGCTGGCTCGGTTTGGGGACCAAACCATAAATACACCAGGAAGGACACAGACATGCTGGTGTGAGTGCCAGGAGGGACAAGATGAGGAATGTGGATGAAGAGAAGTGCGTGACTCTCCTGCCAGTACCAGCAGTGCACAGGGAGGGAGGCAGCCAGACCAGCTGGTCTTGTTCTCATGGGATCCCACTCAGGCAGCAGAGAAGAGCGAGTGAGGTTAAACTGGCCTTGCAAATATTGTCCGAGACATGGTCACATGTATTAAAGGCTTTTCAGCTGGACCTACATGCTCCTGTACACAGCCAGCTGGCTGTGCAGGAGGGTGAGGGATGCTGCTGCAGGTTTCAGTGGATGTGCCCCTACAGGGATGGAAGCAGCTACTTGCTGTGTTCTGCCTTCCCAAGGACATGTTCCTGGCCTGGGAGGGGACAGGCACTGCTCCTGGGTCGATTAGACTGGAAAAACTATACCAAGCAGGTGGCTCAATAAACTGATGCAAATCTGACCAACATGTAGGAATGTTATTCTGCAAGACTTTTTTACTTAAGTGGTGAATTTGTGGGAACAAGGCAGAAGGGCATCATCTCCAGCAGAGACCATCTGTCTAAGGATACTACTGTTTGCATTGAGTGTAGTGCACACCTGGAGTGAACCCACTGAGGGGAAGAGTGTAGCTCTCCTTTAGTAAACATTTTTACTTTCATTTTCTGATTTTTTCACTTTTGTTCCATGCAAGCTGGCAACCAAACCCATTTCAATAAGTATATCTGGAGAGGGATAAAAGGTGTCCTCTGGCAGTTTTGAAGCCCACGAGAACTGGTCATGGATTATGTTTAAATGTCAACCCTGTGGAAAGCGCATGGCTTTCCAACTGCTCTCGTGTTAGCCCACTGACAGGCTGAGCTGGTTAGCAGGACTGATTCATGGCCCAGCAATATAACCCAGTTGTACTTGTTCTTTATTTATAGAAATCACAGGCCTCAGTGTTCTGGCTACATCAAGTTACAAGAGCAATGATGGAAGAAGAGTGATGTTTCAAATTAGGCAAGAATTAAGCAGACTTGCTGGAGACCACAGTATACAAATGAAGAAAATTTAATGCATTTTCCTGGGTATTAAATGTGTATGTTCACTTTTAGGAAGGCCATGGGTGCTAAAATTTCCTGGGGAGGAACTTACATGCTAGAGTTGAACAGAAATTACTAAGTCAGTGTCTCTCAAGGACAGCTGAGAAAATTAGGGATTAGGCCACATAAGTGGGATATCATGGAGAAAAGCAGCTGGAGTCAGAGAACCTCCTGCCTGGTTTCATGTGATACATGAGTGCAGTCAGGACTCAAGCAGGGATGCTTACGGGATTTTGCTCAAGCCTTATTCATATCCCAAATAGTATGATAATCACACATTGTAACATAGCAGTCCCATGGTGTTTTAATGTTTTTGTCTTTTTAGCTATGTGGTAATTTAACTTTGTAATTCCTGTGTCTGCATTTTAGCAGCCCTTAGAGGCCACAGCCAAAGATTAGCATGTAAAGCACTGCACTTCCATAAGATGAAGACAGTTATTTCTGCAGTAATCTTACATCAGGAAAGGGGAAGAGCTTGGTGTGGCATCAGCAGGAGACTAGTTGGTCTTACCAGTTTTGGGCATAAGTTCAGAAGGGCTGAGTAGCATCAAGCTGAAGGTTTGCCAGATCAGCAGCATGTCACTTGAGACAGCTGACAGCAGCTTGGTCAGAGCAGTCTGGCACCTGCATTGGCAATGGCATCACTGTCCCTCCTGTGGCAGGGAGGACAGTGCTTGTGAGAGCTCCCAAATGTTCCTGAAATCAGACAAGTGAGCCCATCCTTCAGGTGCTTCATGTTAAATGAGCCCATTGAGGTAATGGGAAACAAGAGCTAACCTTTGTTCCTTGTTATCCACTCCTACCCTCTGGATATGTGTCATTTTATGTTTCATTTGGGAAAAATTCTCAGTGCTTTGGGCTCTTTGGTCAATAACTGTGATGGCACCTCTCGGTGAATCTGTAGACACTAAGGCTATGGAGATGATCTCCTTATTTTGCTTGTAAAAGGTAAAACAAGGGCCAACATTTGTCAAGTTAGTACCTCTTTGCAGCCAGAAGAGTTTAGCTGCTCATCCTAAGTTTGATACCTAAGCAGAAACCCTGCAGATCCTAGTGATACCACTGGAAGAGCAGAGATGCCATAAATAGGGTGATGATTCTAGTAAAGTCCCTGTGCACAGCAGCATTTCTTGATCAGTTCAGGCTTTGGAATGCACTTGGCAGTAAGAAATGCTGGGCTGAGGGGTTCAGGTGGGATTCAGGTAATTGATATGGTCTCGACTGAAAAAGTACTCTCAGGATTTTTCTGCTTGTGTACTTCTTTTGTGGCATGTGTATGTATATATATATATACATGTAAATCTCCTTTTGGCCAGAATGACATTTATTTGTCCTCATTTGCAAAAGTTTTATTGCTTTGGAGTGTCAACACAAACTCTGTGATAGGGGTCAAGATAGCATGGCTACTTTGTGAGATTTGTCCAGAATGAGTCCCAAGGCACTTTCCCAACAAATGAACTCCTGCAGTGATAGCCTGCTTAGGAATTAAATATGGAAATTAAACCACTACATTGTTAGTCCCTCAGAAGATCCTAATACCTAGCTACCATCCAGAACTAATTTTCTCAACAATAACTTAATACGCAGCCCAGATAAACTGGGTACTTAGATTGAATACAAATGATATTTCAGTTACATGAATTATGGCCTTATGCTGAACATCACTATGGCAACTAATGACATCACCACAGGCTCCAACCAGCACAAAACCCAACTTCTGATGGTCTCCATTTGTTGGTGCAGATCTTTTCAGGGCTTTTGGGGGTATGAATATGTAAGCACCACAGTGTTGTCAAGGGTTTGCTATGTATGTTTACTGTCATTTGAAACATTTATTCCCTTTGTGGTTAATGTTGTTCTCATGAAGGAAACCTAATGAAAATTACTGTTTGTATTTGGTTAGTAACATTTGTTGATAACATATGGTCTGGGAATGCTTCAGCAAATAAGAGCTTTTTAATAGTAAACAGCGATATGAGTTCTATAAAGCAGATGCTGTCAAAGTACACAGCTTAAGGTTGGATATTTTCTTACTTTTGCCTCTTACCCAAAGCAAGATTATCTCCCTACTTTCCCTCCTGGTGACAACAGAGTTTTTTAAGAGAGAAAACATCACCTGTGACCTGAAACAGTGATTAGAAAATAAAGTTGTTTCTTGGTTCTTATGCTTAAAACAGTTATTATGTAGCTGATGGCTCACACATGAAAAAGATATATTATAGAGGACTTGACTGGACCTGTGGTGCTGTAGGTAATTTATGCCAAAGCTCTGCTCTCTGTCACTGGTGGCAGTTTGATGCATCATCAAAAAAGATGAAACATGTGGATCAGTGGCATCAGGAGAGAAAACTTTAGAGCAGAGCTGCTGAAGAAGCTGAGTTTGTTAATCAGCTCTTCACTGAACATGCTCATCTGCTGAGCTCGGTTGGACAAGATTTGCTCAATGGAGAGCAAAGCATGAATTGATACTTCTAGAGCACAGAATATGTCATTAATAGAGTGAGGGCAAATAGAAGTTGTTAGTGAGGTATAGCATAATCTCTCATCTGACTTGCAGCACTCTGGGTTGCAGTGTGTGTTCCACCACATCACTCACAGGTGTTGCTCATAACACTGTCTTGGCAGGGTCCCATATGGAATGCGTTCATGTTCTTTGTGCACTTGGACAACTTGTGACTGCAGAAGCTTGGAAGTTTCCTTTAGAGACATGCATGTCTAGAGGGCATTTTCGCACACTGTGGGTCATTCTGCCTCCATAACACTCCTTTCCAAGCCATGGAATGACTCATGGGTACAAATCATAGGCAGTGGTCTCAGTTCATTGTGTAGTTGTAGAAGTTGCATCTTTCTGTCCACTGCCATCTCATCCACAAAGAGTTGGTGTCCTGCTCCACAGCTCCAGCAAACTAGGTTTACTCCAGACATAACAGCTTGAATTTAAACTGGGCCTGGGCTGAGACTTGGAAGAGGACCTAGGTTAAATTACAGTTTCTTCAAAAAAAACCAAACATCGCTATCAGCCTGGAAAGTAGAGGTAAATTGGCCACGAGAAGAGCAGAGGCCTGAATGATTACAGATATCCTGGGTGCAGATGTCTTCAGTCCTCAACTTCTCTTGTGACTGCACAGGCTGGCGCTGCAGGAGATATATTGTTCTTTCTAATAAGAAAGTTCTCTTAAATTTGTTTTCATACTGCTCCCAAATGCTTTTTTTTTCCCCCAAGAATCATCATGGGTTTTCCAAACATCTGTCCCACATTTCCCAAGGAAGATAATTAATGCCTTTGTCACTGACACAATCCAACCACTTCAGCTTGTGTCAGACAGGACATTTTGGATTAACCATTGCACACCCAAGCAGTGTTAGTCCTGACCTGCAGCTGAGCTGAACATCTCTCTTGTCTTTCTTTTCACAGCTGGGGCACCCAGGGAGACTTCACGACAACCCACGCGCTTCCTGCAGTGAAGGTGAAGCTGTTCACGGAGAGCACAGGAGTGCTGGCTCTGGAGGACAAAGAGCTTGGGAGGGTAAGGCAATTTTGAGTTTAATAATGTTTCCTTCTGGCCCTTCTTTTCTAGAGAAATCTCTCCTGTACGGAAATATCTTTGGAGCACAACATGCTCTGCTTTTTTGCCAAGCTTCAGGAGGGGGGAAGAAAGCAAGCTCTGCACTGCTGGAAAGGAGTGCATCTCTCATGCTGTCTTTGTTGTGAGTTTTTAGTGGCAGCATTTCAGCTGGCTGTGCCTGCTCTGAGCAAAGGCAGAGGATCTTGTGTGTGATATTGGCAGTCCGGAAAGCCTTAGAAGTTGCTTACGGAAATGGACATTCCTGAGGCAGAAAAGGGGATTATGCTGAAGCAAAAAGAGGGGATTTAAGTTTGGCAAGGGAGTGTTAAGCTGCTCTCCTATCTGCTGAGCAGCCGGTGCACAGTCTGAGCTTTTGAAAGCACTGACTGCAGTACTCACTGCAAAAGGTTTGGAACCCCGGGTTCCCTGGGGATGGTGGCCAAACTGGTGGCTTCTGTGGGGCTGGACTGGGGAGTGAAACATGGGGTTTCATTGCTCCCATCAATGGTGTTATAGCAAAGAGCTAAACCAGTGCCCTGGGACTGGTGGCCCTTCGTTGCTGCAGCCCACAGCTCCAGAATATCTGTGGCTTTGGGACACTTCAGTTGTCTCCATGGATTTTTTCCAGTTGTATAATTTGTGTTGGCCTCAGGTATAAGTGGCAGCAAACTCCCTGTCACACCTTCCTCAGCTTCTCAGGCTGAGAGATCAGCATGGTAAAGACCCCATGAAAGTCAGTTCAGGGTAAGAGGACTTAGCACCTCACGTGTCAGGGCTCAGCACAACCCAAGCAATCTCCAGGAACAGCCTGGGTTCTGTCTGCCCATCTCTGCAGCACATCTTGCTCACCACTCTGTCTACATGGCTATGTCCAAGAAATCCATGGCCAGGAAAGCCACCAATCCTGTGGCAAACCCGAGTGCAGTATTTCCAATTATGAACTAACCTGTTGGGATGTTTCTTGCTACCTCCATGGCTACTTGTGTCTTGACACAAGAGAGTCTGTCTATACAACAACATTTTGCCTAATTAACATGGGTTTATGTTAATTCTGTTCATAAAAATGCCATTCTTCCAGGTCCTAGTGAGCTGTTGATTTAATGGTGGAGAGCATTGCATGCAATCTTGTCTCATATAATCCATGTTCACTTCAACTGTTTGTGTTTTCACATTTTTGTAGCATCCTTTGTTCTTCTCTTTTAAGAGTGTCACAGCCCCTTCAAGCTTTTCTCATCCACAGCTTGACCCTTCCCGTTATCCTGTCCTCCTCCTTTTTTTGACAAGGAGGATGACCCCAGTAGGCTGCAATACTCCAGCTGAAGACCTACAATTGTTTTTGCTGCACAGCATCATAATATTTTCGGGATTATTTTCAAAACCTCCTACTTCAAACAACCTGGCACCCTGCCTTTATCCACTGTGGCATGCTGAGCAGAGCTTTTCACCCAGCCGGCCGCGATGCCATTCAGGGATTTTCCCCTGAGTGGTTACACTCGGTGCAGACCCACTTGCTTTGTAAGTCTTGTTTCCACTGGCAGCCATGAACATTGCTGACTTTGCTGGTCTCGGGAAGCAATTAGCTGTGCATGTTGTTCTGAGAAAGATGTCAGGCCCCAAAGCAGCCCCCCTTGCCCCGAAATGCTGATGAGCAAGCCCTACCAATACGCTTTCATTCCTGGTCCAGCAGGAAAACATCCCTCAGCTCTGAGTTTCTGCGGGCCAGAGGACATGGGCCAGCAGTGGCAAGTGTGGGGAGCTGGCAGTGACTCCCCCTGGCCCGTGGCCACCAGTGCTTTCAGTCGACCAAACTTCAAAGGGATGCTCAGTGTGCCCAGAGTGGCTGAGAGATGACGCGTGTCTGCTCAGGCTGCATCAAGATTTCTTCTTTAATGTAACAATGAAACCGGGAACGTGTTAAGCCCCTGATTTAGCTGTTGGAGTGGGCAGGAACCTGTCTGCATGGAGAGAGGAGGGAAGCAGGTTTTATACACAAAACACCCCTGCTCAGGCGCCCTTTGAGCAGTGGCTTTGTGCTCTGCCAGACGGGTACAATGCCCACTTTCTATTGCGAGCGTTAAATTGGCAACCGGACGCCAATCCTCAGCTCACCACTTTTATCCAAAGGAGAGCTGAAAAATGCTCCCAAGCCTTACAGCCTGCTGGATGGGCAGCTAAAGGCATGGGAATACATCCTGGCCCTATTGAAGCCAGTGGCAGGGCTCCCATGGATTTCAGCCATGCCAATACTTCATCTACTGAGAGGAAGGAGGGGAAGAGCTGTGAATTACAACACCACTGAGGAAAGTTTATGTTCCTTTTGATGAAAAAGAGTTAGAAATCAAAGTAGAGAGCATCCCAAACACCTTGAGTGGCTGCTACCTCACTAAGAGATGCGGTAGCTCAAGTGTATGTGCTTGCATGACCTACCTTGCAGTGGGATTCCTTGGATACTGCTCAGTTTGGGTCCTTAATGTTTCCAACACCCCCCACCCCGTATGGAGAACTCACTTCTCATCTTCAGGATTTGCTTAAATGTATTTTTTTCCAAGAGTGATGCAGTACAGACTGGTTATACTCAGTTATCTATGTGACTAATAACAGCTTCAGATTCTTGCCAGAGAAAGCAATTCAATAAAAGAAGTGATAAATAACATTAATGAATAAGGGTGAACTTGAGGATCTACTGATATTTACCTCAGGCTTTAGAGGAGGCAATAAAGTAAGTTTTAGAGTTATTCATCAGAGGGTAATAGTGTCAAGGATATTTTAGATGAAAACAGCCCCTAGGTTGTTGCATCAGCAGTAAAGTTGAAGAGCAGAGGAATACAAGATTATAGTCTGGGCAGAAGCTTGGCAGGAGCATGAACAAAGCATGAGCAAGGAATGAGTGATGGCAGCACATCATTTAACGAGGGTGAACACTGCCATTTGTAAAAAAATTTGCATGCATAATGGTTGATGGATTTAAAGGAGATTCATCTCACTACATAGGGGTGGAAATTTGAATGAATTTGTGCCAGGCAAAGTCACCTCTGAGAGTGAAAGCATCAGAAGGACAAAAGGTGGAGGAGGAAGAAGGTTAGACCACCTAAAAGGACACATATGGAAACACCAGAAGAAGGTGGTTGGTGTGGTGTAGTTCTGGGAGAATACTCTGTACCTTACTCTCTGAGAGAGCTGCTCAGCTTAGCAGTGGTAATAAAGGAGTGAGAAAAGCACAGCTATGATCAGGAAAGATTATTCGCCTCTTGCAGCCTTTCAGTTACTTTGAGCCAACCACTTGCACTGGTGTTCATCTGCAGTCACTGGTGTTGCCCCTGCTGGAGACCCTCCCATAATTTCCTCGCTGCAGATTTGATTTGCTGTCAGAGCACAGTCAAACACAGCAACCTATCTGTTGCCTACTTAATCCAGTCATCACAGTAAATAATCAAGCCAGCTTTCTCATAACTTGATAATAGCAGTAGATGAACCATTGTAGGTAGAGGTTTTTGAGCCCTGAAAACAGCACACCTCACGTGGGAGGTGTCAGGGAGGCTGGAGGTTGCCCAGGTTGTACAAGTCTGAAAGTGGGCCATTACAGTGGGCAATCTCAGCAAAAAAACTTGTTGCTGGTTTCCTAATCACATCAGTCCACCATCATGTCTAGACTGATTTACCTGGACAGTTGCAAATTCGTTTACCACGATCTTTCCATAAATGACAGGAGCTGATAATGAGGTTCTGTCTGCACAGCTCCATGAGCTGATAGAGGAACCAAAGAATACATGACCTAATTCCAAAATAATAAAATGTACTTTAAGAAAGCAGTAAAAAGCTGTCCATCCTCGCTGATGTGAATAGACATATCCAGACTGACTTTTAGGTCAAAAATAGCTCATCCGATGTGTTTCTGTTCCCCATTAAACCCCATTTTGTGAATAATTTTTCTCTTTAACATTGTTGGTTTTAATTCTTACAGGTTGTTCTCCATCCTACTCCTAATAGCCCAAAGCAGTCAGAGTGGCACAAAATGACTGTTTCCAAAAACTGCCCAGATCAAGACCTGAAGATCAAGCTTGCTGTGCGAATGGACAAGCCTCAAAACATGAAGCACTCTGGGTAAACATTTGTCTCCCTCTGAACTCATTTTGGTTTGTGTGTGCATTAGGAAATTTCTCTTTTTTTTAAGATTCTGAAAGAGAAACTCTTTTTCTCAAGTTCACAGGAGGTGAAAGAGAAAGATAAATATAAAAATGGCATTAGTTCAGTCCTTTTTAGTGCGCTTTCCATATTCTTAGCATAGTCTTTTTTAATCCATATGAGCTAAACAGTTTAAATTTTAAACAGTATTCATCAGGAAATTGCTAGTTATGCTTTTTCCTGTGAAGAAATAATAGGTGAACTGCCCAACTCTCTTGCTGAGAATAATATAATTTTCTAAGTTATTCTTTGTTTTCTTGTATTGGCTGCTCAGAACCACAAGTGCAGTGCACGTTCTGCTTGAAATAAACCCCAGTGTGATTGCCATTATTTATACTGAGATATACAACACAATTAAACAGCAGTTGCCTGGAGCAGGACTAATGATCTGGAAGGTTAAAAGAGGTACCTCTTCCCTCCAGGAGTGAGTGTCAGAGTCTCTGGGACCAGAGAGGTCCCTGACTGCTTCTACCTTCGTACAGTTACTAAGATCATCCTCGGGAAGATCTAGCTAAGGCCATTGGCAAGGCTTCCCTCAGAGCTGAGGATGTGATAAAAAATTGAAAATGTTCAGGAAAGTCATTGTTTGGATTAACTCTTTCTCCAGTATGTTTTTGGTGTTATAAAAATGACGTCATTTCATTTTTATTTTCATAGCATTTTGTTAGATTCAATCCATTATTTGTGGTTTAGATCCCTCATCCTCTTTAATTCCTCTTCCTCATGTCTTCTCTGCTGATGAGATCAGAGCCAATAGCCATGTGGAAGTTTAATTTTTCCACCACGATCACAGGCACCAAAAGCCAGAGAAGACAGATTCCCTGTCCTGCTTGTTTCCTTGACTGCACATGACAGCAGGGCCATTCTCAAGCTTTCTTCAACTAACATTTGATTTAAATGATACTGTTTAAAACTCTGAGGTTTATAACATCAGCTTGCTGCCAGAACTGAGGTTGTCTTTCTGTTGATATTAGCAGCAATAGCAAAAAGGACAATTATTACCCTATTCTTGGACTAGCCAAGGACTCAGTGCCCACATCGGCATCACTTGGAATTTTGTGGCTTAAACATTCATCAGGAGTATGCTGGATCTCTTTTGGCATAAGGAACCCCTACCACAACCAAAAATGAAGTGTTTTTCTATTTCTTGAGCCAGAAATAAAGTAATTTAATGATACATAAAAAATATTAATGCTGAATAATATCCTTGTGTTTATTATTAGCGTGGTGCTGCCACTAGTTTTGCCAGTGTCTGTGTCACAGTGGGCACTTCATCATAGAGATTAAATGCTTATTTTGACATTAATTTTAAAAGTTAATTCTTCCTTTCTAGAAAACAGTAAATTCACTCCTGCTGAGAAATTATTCAGTTTGCTTGAATAATCTGTAGCCAATCAATTTCTAGGAATTCAGCTGTTCAAAAAAATGTCCTGTTTAGTCAGTCCAGTGGATACTGGGATCCTGAGTACTGGGTTTGATGTAGAAAGTGTCCCTCTGTTTGGCAACTCCCCTCAGCCAAAGGGTTTTGTGAAGTCTTAAATTAACGTTAGGGATTTCTCTCCCTTAATTCTTCCGTTGCAAATGTAGTCTTTGCCCATCTCACCATGTTGTATCTATTCCCTGGCATCAAAGTGCTTCAAATTATGAGCAAGTTGAGAAAGACAAAGGGAAAGAGAGAATTAATACTGTGTAATGTTGAGTCTGTAGAAGCTTTTTGTGTCACTTTCTTTACAGGATATTTGTTCAGGCTAGAAATAAACACATTTGTGAATGCTACTGGGCTTGAGAGTCTTGTAATTACTCCTGCTCATGCAATAACTTCATTTTCTAGGTGTAAAGAAAATACACTGAAAACCAAGAGAACAACAGATAGTTACTTGTGTAATGAATTCACCTGTTCTTTTCTCCTAGGTATTTATGGGCCATTGGTAAAAATGTTTGGAAGAGATGGAAGAAACGATTCTTTGTCCTGGTCCAGGTAACAGATGTAACTAGAAGTGATCTTAAATCACAACATGAAATATTTAAGTCTTTCCTCTGGTGATTTTTGGTGCCTTGTGATTGATGCTGAGCTGTGGTTCTCCATAGGGTGTATGTTAAGTTATGGATTTTTTTCTAAGCATACACACGTTCTCAAGGATATCCCAGCTGTGAGTTTCCAGATGCTCCTGAATGCTTGATGAAATGGTGAATCAATTTTAGTGAGGAATTAATGAGGTGAAGAGGAAGCTCAGTCTGTCTTGGCTGGAGTTTCTTGGGTGTAGATGCTCCTTTCTGAGCCTCCAGGTTAAATTTGGAGCCCACTCAAATCTACAGAAGTTTCATCACTGGCTACATCAGAGTCAGCATATTGTTCTTGATGTTTATCTTGGCTTCACATTCATTATTGCTTCTCATTGTCTACAGCTCTCATTGATCATTTTGCAGTGTCTTCCTTTTCCCCTTTTTTCTTTCTTTCACTTTCTGCCCCCCCAGTTTCAGTAGACCTGTGTATTTGACCATGATTAAGAATTTCAAGGAAACAGATAGATGTCCTTTGTGACCTAAAAAGATCTGGTCAATACTTTGTGTGTTAGATCTTCCCTCACCTTCCAATGGCAGCTGAAACCACTGCATTGGCCACAGAATTGTGTGGCCCCAGTGTGAGTGATCCATCTCACACCAACCTGAGAAAGCCACAGAGTCCTCTTGGGTTCATCTCTCTCTTCATTCTCTCTGGACTCCCAGGTTATGTTGTCTCCAACTGTGAGATATAAAAGCTTTGTGCAGAGTCCTGTATGAAAACAACACAGAAATGCTCTGATGAAATAACATGGGATCCAACTGAGATCTTGTGCCAGCACAGACCTAAAGTGATCAAGTCAAAGGGTGAAATCCTGCTGCTACTGAAGCAGATGGCAGGTCTGCTGCAGAGGAGCAGGGATTTCACCTCTATGTAAGAACAGAGATGGTGTAAACCAGGTGCACCAGGCTCCACAGGTGGCATGGAGCGTGCTTGTGTGCTGGCTGTCCTGTGCTGGTAAGGGCAGGAGTCCAGGCAGTCCATCTTCACCTTACACAGCTGGCTTCTCTGGTCCTAAATCACCTACTGTAAACTGGCTAGTTTGGTTTGTGTTAATTATTGCTCCAAGTTCAGCTGTCTCAGTAGGAAACTTAATTGCATTCATTCCCCATTTGTCCATTGCTACTGGCTTCCATAGCACTAAATTGTGGGGCAGATAAGAAAACCCATCCTTGGGAAGTAAAGGGGATTTATGATGTGCATGACCCATATAAGTAAGAGGCAATTGGGAGAGACCTGTTGAGTACCTAGTACAATAAACAAATGTGATCAGCAGGGACAGGTTAAGTAGTCGTTTTGGACTCCACATGGGGTCAAAATGGCCACAGAGATGGGCGAGTTAGTGTAGAGCAGCCACAGGAGATGCCTTCATCCCTCTTTCCTTTTGGGAACATTATTCACTGACCCTGTTCTTTGGCAGGGATTGAGGGATTGCTTTTCTCTGTATGTTTCCTTTATTATGTTCTGAAATGAAGTTAGAAGTGCTGTGGCAGTCTGTGATTACCTGTAGAGCAATCGGTATTGCTTTTCCCTGAAAGACAATTCAGTCCTTTTAGACCAAGTTCTCAAGTTTTTTTTCCTGTGAACAAGGATTCTCCAAAGCAGAGAATCATCTTTCCTGACATGGTTTCTCCCATGAGTAAATCTGTTGATACTCTTCTGTGCAAGGGTTTGCAGGTTTGGATGTGGATTCCCTTGTCTCTTAAGGAGCCTTTCTTCTGGCCATTCAGTGTGCTTGCATTTGCTTCTCTAGTTTTCAGCTGCTATATATTCTTCAGCTTACTGTGGAATCGAAGCTCTCAGAGTTATTCCATGTTTTCTCATGTTACTAGGTCTGTATTCGTCAGTTGGCATATCAGAGCAGAATTTGGCCAGAAAAGCAATTCATTTGAATAAGATGAGCAGACTTTTGCCCCCAGAGAGTCTCTCTAGCCCACCTCAGAAATTCCAGCTGCCACTGCAGCTTCTCTGTTATGTTACCGTTTGCTCAACATTTGGTGCAATGTAAAGTGTTCTGCCGTACATCAAATATAAACAAGAAACACTCTCTATGCAGTCCCTCAGATGTAGTTTGAGCATATTGAACATGTCAGCAGGCAATAAAGATGGAATAAAAATACTTTGCTGTCCGTATGTTTGTCATTTGCTTTTCATGCAATGCAAAGGATGGGTGCTGATACGAGCAGGGATTGGCAGTAAAGGTGTTGATGTCCAGGATGCTCTGAACTCTGCTAAACCACAGACAGAAAATAACCCCCACAGGAAGGTGAGCTTGCTCTGTTATGTAGAGAATGGACAAGGAGCAGCCCCTCTTTCAGGAGCTCGCTCGTCCACACCAGCCTGCAGCAGAGCTGAGAGATGGCGTCCAAAGCATAAAGTCCCTTTGGAATATAATGGTCTGGTCAGTCCATGACAATGCCAGAAGGTCAAGGCTGAATTTGGATGAATAACTGAATATTTCATTTCTGATCCCTTGTCCATGTCCTTTATTGCAGCCCTGTCTCCTCTCCGCTTGCTTTGCAGAGTAACCTCCTCCTCCTCCTGGTCTTGTACCCTCTCCTGCCCCTCTCTCCCCATTTCAAATGGACACAGCCTCGATACCTTCAGTGCTATTGGGTGGTACCACTCTGCCTTTTGGTACCAGCAGTTAGGAAATTCGTGGTAATAAATACTTAAACTCTTCATAACCATTTAAACAAGGCACAAAGGTGCCAAACTGCATGGGCGGCACCAGGGAGGAAGGTGTTGATGGCAGTTTGTCTCTTTTGTGTCAGCGATGCCTCGCCGGCATGAACGGAGGCTTTGCGCGCGTATGGAGGAAAAGGAGCTCTGCTGGGAGCGCTTCCACTGCTACTTGGCTTGTGTAAGCCCTGGGGAGAAGGGGAAAGGAGCAATAACTGCCTTGTAATTTGGGTGGAATAATCCCTCGCACCTTCTGTGTCTGTGTAACTGCAAGGGTTATACAGGAGTGGAGTGATTTGTTTGGGTATAGTGGGTGTGAGCAGTTCCTTTGTGCCATTTCTAGACCTGAGCCTCACCTCTCCAGCACCTGCCTTGCTGGGTGGACTTGGCTCAACCCCTTGGGGAAGGTTTACAGAGTGACATGGCTGGCAGAGCTGGTGTGTGTGCTCCTCCAGCACGGATCCATGCATTAAGAGGGGTTAGTTTTCTCTTCCAAATGAATCGCAGTCCTCTCTGCATGCTGCCCACCCTTCTCGTAGACACCCTTCGAGATGAGCAGCAGAAGAGCAGAATACTGATTAGATGTAAATTACATGGCAGAGACTCGTTACTTGCCTAATTTTAAATCCTGAGATATGCAGTGTGAAAGTGATGGCAGAATATGGCCCTGAGCTTGGATGGAAATGGTCGGCAGCATCACAAGTGAGGAAAATGCTTCGTAAAGGCAACCGTAATGCCAGTGGCAGTGGTAAGCAAAAGCAGTGGAGCTATTTAGGGCAAAGTTCTCCATGACTGGTTAGGAAAGAAAATGTACATCCATCGCGGATGTTTTAAGTGTTCCCTAAGTTGCTGTATCAGCTGCCTGAGCACAGCATACAAATTTCAGCCAGTTTACCAGTTAGACCCTTGATCATGCAAAGGCTGGGATTTTTGATAGCTGACAGAGCTTATATTAATTCTTTGCAAGGTCTAACGTGCTGTACTGGCAACAACACCATGATTGGTTCTGGTGGGTTTGCTGGCTTTGCGATAGAAATTTCTTATAATGATTCTTAAGGGCAAGTGAATTAATTACACTGAGATTTCAGACTGAATCTGTTCTTCTCTTGTCATAACCCCATTTCTGTGCTCTGGCAGCATATGGGAAGTAACACTCCATGGTACCTGGATGACATGTCTGCTGTGTAGCTTGAAGCAGTTTTCAGCTGATTGTGTCTGATGGTGTTTGCACAATGTTTTTGGAACCAGATCAACTCTCTGCAGATTAAAACCAGTTGCAGTGTCTACGCCTGGATCTATTGTTCTAGTGACAGACTCCCTAAACTCAGTATAATTTAGACTAACCGTGACAGTTCGTGCTTTTAGCAAAACTCAGCTGACTCAGGATAAATTGAAATGAAGTAAGTGTTCAGTAACTGAATAACCACCAGAATCTGAAAATAATTCAGCAGAATTGCAGTGTTGCACACCAGCAGTCCTAGACTGTGGTCCTCAAGCCAAGGTAAATGACCCATTGGCTGGTCCCCATAATCATATTAAATCATGTTTTCTGTTAGACCCTTGCTGAGAACTAGGCATAGGTGGTGATTCTTGAGAAATCTTGAGTATGATGATACATACAAAATGTCTGGAAACTGCTGGTTAAACAGATGCCACAGCCTGTTACATCTGCCTGCGATAGGTCCTGCACATCCCACCCATGCTCATGTGGGACACCTTCCCACCACACAGCCCTACCCCAGGAGAGCACACACACCTCCTACTTGAAGAGAGAAGTTGGGACAACTGCTATGTGCAGTTTTTTAGAGCTGAATGGATGTGCTGAGATGTGAAATCTATGTTGTTTTCACTTTTTTTTTCTTTAAGATAGATCATTTCCTCTGCTCATTTGTGTCAGGAAAGGGCTCGGGAGGCAACATACAGCTGCAACCAGAGGACAAGAGTCTGCCATCAAAGCATAAAGCTGTATTACAGCTGGCAGTATCTTCGCACGGTTTCTCTCCCTTGGGACAAAATGCATGCTGTTAATCTGGGAAAGGTCCATTTAAGAATTTAACCCAAGTAGGGTGGCGTTGTGTCAACAGTGAGAAAGGGGGAGGCGAATGACTGAGCTCAGAGTGTGAGGCATGACAATTAACAGGTTTGAGCAGGATCCTGGGGAAAGCAGTGCTCACTAGAGCAGGAGTCTCCGGTGGAGAAACAAGGACAAAGTCAGGACTGGTTAATGCATATCTACTGTATTTATTAATCAGTTGGATTATATAGCTGGTGACAGAATATGGTCAAGTGCCAAGAAAGTCAGATTTAATTTAGCAGCGTGGGAATACTGAGCTTTGGCATTTGTCTCCCGCTGTCTTCTTCCCCTTTCCTGAATTTCTTTGTCTTTTTCTCTTTTCCTCCACTTCCTTTTCCTTATGTTCTTTTGTCTCAAATTATTTCTCAAAGCATTTTCCCTCTTTTGTAATGAACCAGCCAGGACTGCCTTGGATTAGTTCCCTTCTTTTAGTTTCTCTCAGTTCAGCTTCCTTAGATGCTCCTTTTCTGGCCCTCATCGAGTCCCTGGATGAAATCCCAGCTGCTTTGAGAGTTTGTCCCTCACTGGGCAGAGATTTTTCCTCTGTCTTCCTTCAGTTTCCTCTCTGTATCTGTGTTTTTTCCAATTACTCAAACCATTCATCTTGCCCGTCCCATCTGCTCGCTCGCTCTCATACTCAGCTATGGTTCAGTGTGAACTCAGCAGGCTGTAAGATTAATTTGTGCTATTAACTGTTTCACTTGTCTGGCCACTTCTGAACTTCTACATAAAGGAGGCTCTGTAAAGCACAACATTTTAGAGGACTGATGAAAGGCAACTGCAATCTCCACTTGACCCTACAGTGCTGTTCAGCAGTGAAGCATAACTATGACATACCGAGTCTTCTAGAATCTCATTTTCTTCGGTTTTGCTTTACCACTGTTTGTAAATGGAAGGAGCCACATTGCACTAGTAGCCATGGCACCAGCTTCTCTCTGACCCCAAGCAGTAAATGCTTTGGGCAGCAGGATAGGGCACACAGGCTGGTTAACCAGTCCTTGAAGTCAGTATCTTGAGTTGTTGAGGTGCAGGCACTCTGCTTAGCACAATTGGCACCTCTTCCAGAGGCCATCGATAGCCGTGTCCTCCTTCCAGCCTGATCCTAACCTGCTCGTGCCAGCAGGCTCTGCAGCATTCCTGAGCTTGGGCTTTGCCCTTGAGCTGTGTGAGTAGAGAAAGAAATATAAGGTGAACCCAGGTGAGCCCTGGCTCACCACACGTTATAGACCAACTTGTAGGTTTGTCTTAGAGGTCTCTTCTGCTAACAGTGTAGAGCATCTTCTTTAAAGGAAATCATGTGCATGCTAACAGGAGAGACCTCTGTCCCAGCATAGCTCCACCAGAGCCTACAGTCTACATCTGCCTTTTATGACCTTTAACGTGAGAAGTACAAACTCTGAGCATTACTGCTGTGTTGGTATGGTTGGCTATTTGATAGGGGTGAAGAGTATTTTCTGTGTCCAAATAGGAGCAGAATTACTTTTATATGAAGAAGAGCCTGAAGTTCAGACCTCGTGTTCAGGGTCAGAGAAGCGGCAGCTGACTAATACTGAATGAATTTTACCTGTTGCTGTAGAGCGTAGAGGAGAAGCAAAAAATACCATTGGTGGTATTAATGTTTTCAATCAACATCAGCGTAATTAGCACTTACTTATTTCAGGAATTGAATTTGTCATGCAGTCTCTGAAGTTCTGGCTCTCTAACGCAGGGAAATCAAATCCTTACCTCTCAGATGAGATCTCCAGGAGTTTCCCATTAATCAAGTACATTCCAAAGTTTCTCCAGGAGATGGCAGCAGTATACTGCAAGTACAACTGAATGAACACTGCAGGAGTCTGAATGTTGTGCTGTGGGGCACTGGGTTATTTTTAGATTTCTTCTTGTTAATCTTTTTAATTTTTGTGTTGCCGGTACGATGGTAGGCATGCAAAGTTCAGAGCATGGAATATGCACTGGTGTGCTCCTGCTATTGGTCTGTTACTTGTCAATCTTTCGTCAGTGCTGGTAGTTTTAAGGAGGATGCAAGATGCTTAAAGCATCACTTTTAGTCTTACTCCCACAAATGTGTTAATGATAGGGTTTATTCTTAGGTGGCTCTTGGAGCTGTTCCTGGAGGAAGGCACGGTGCAGGCAGGGCTGCTGGAGCAGGCTGGCAGTGAGCAGAAACCCATAGAGGGCAGCAATAAACTGAGCGGCGGCTGGGAGACTCTGTGCCAGTAGATGGGTCTCCCGACTTAGATAAATGACATTTTATTAGTGATAGATGTCACCAAAATAAGTACTGCATGTGTCTTTGTAGCTGAGGGATTTGGCTGGAGTTTGAGGGCAAAACCCCCCAGCCCAGCCATGCTCCCACCTTTCAGGATGTCTCCCAACTTCCAAAAAATGACGAGCGCGACTCTTTGCCACCCACCAGAGTTTAAAAGTTTCCTCCAGAGGTCAAGAAAATGTCCAGACAAATAAAATTACGTCAGGCGTCCAGGATGTGACACAACCTTAACAAAGTCATTTGAAATCATTTGACAGTAAATTTCCCCGTGAGTTCCTAGCCTGGGGCACGGAGAATCCTCTCCTCTCCTCCTCCCTGGACGAGCCTCTCGCCGACCATCCAGATCGCAGCACGCCGAGTACACGCGGGGTCTTGATGCGGCCTGATGGGCTCCTAAAGGCGATTCGGGAGCCTGGCAGAGCCCCCGCAGCTGAGTCGGCTTCCGTCAAGAGCTTGACATTGAATGTATCGTGTCATGCAGATGGTACCTCAGAGGAGTGAGAGCTGCCATTTACAGCACTGATGACAACAACTGCCGAGATCAGTGGGATCTTAAGATTGCTTTAATATGACTGGCACCTAGCAATTTAGCTCACATTGTTTGTGACAGGGTGTCACTCTTGCACTTGTCTGGGGATGAATGATAGAGGGTTATAAACCGTGGAGCTTCCTCTTTTGGAGGAGATTAAACCGCTGTATGTACAGTTGTGGAGAATTAGATGCCTGCCGCAGCAGGGTGTGTAAAGAGAGGTATTTGCAGAAGCCTCGTAAAAAGTTTAGTCTGTCTCATAAGGGCAATGACCGTCAAAATTACCCCACCACCCCCAACCCCTGCAAACGTGCTGTCAGCGCACAGCGTTTGTAAGCGCTTTGGATTGCCTTGTGCTGACCACCCGGTACCATCTTAGCTTTGTGATTTCCTTCAGGTTAGCCAATATACGTTTGCTATGTGCAGCTACCGGGAGAAAAAAGCTGAACCTCAAGAGCTGCTGCAGCTCGACGGATACACTGTGGACTACACGGACCCACAGCCAGGTACGGGGCTGGCGGGTCGCTCTGCGCCCGCGGGTGCTTGGCTCACCACGCGTGCAGCTCCCCAACAGGAGTCTTCTCTCTCTCTCTCTCTCTCTCTCTCTCTCTTTCTCTCTCTCTCTCCCTGCCTGCAGCTGAATTGTGATCAGCATTATTCTAAATATGTTTGTGTTTATACTGATCATTAGCTATGCATGACTTTACTATAAATAGATCCAAGGAACTGTGCTAAGAGTTGCACCAGAGGAGAGAAAGACTTGTCTCTTCTGGGGAGCATAAGTGAATTAAACGTGTAAATCCCTATGAAATTTGATTGTGAACTGAATGCTCAAACTGAGTAGTGATTCTAACCCGTGCCTTCAGTTTATATTCCCTAAATTAAAGATTAACAACTACACCTGTCTTTATTGTAGAAAATATTTATAGGACCAAGCCAGCACTTTTGCTTGCCCCATTCTGTCTCTGATGGATATCAGCATGTGGAAGGGGCAGAGACAAAAAGGGCTGGTACTTGGAGGTACCTGTTGAATGGTAAGACCCTTCTCCAAGTGGAGGAGGGTCCAAGTAGACTTTTATTTCAGTGGGGCAACACACTGAGTGTGGTGATCCTCCCCATGCCCTGGATAAGGGTATCGCCAGAGGAGATGAAGAAAGGTGCAGTAGGTTGGTTGTCAAGACCTTTATTCCAGGTTAACGGTCATGTTATGGAGATGGGAAGATGTGTGCCAAATCAGGGCAAAGGCAGAAATAAGGGCATCATCCAAGCACCTTTTGTGCACTGTAAGCACTGATGCATTTGGTCTAATGGGGAACCTCCCACCACATCCCTTTAAAATCCATTTTTAATTGGGCTCCAGTGCTGCAACTCACATGGGACCTGCACAGATGGGGCCGTAGGTGAGAGAAGCAATTAATCCAAGAGTGTCAGGGCATGTTTTAGTAATTGGAGTGCAGGATGGTGAGCTGTCTTTCAGGTGAGTTTGATGCAGGGGAGGGGACTGAGCTGGGAGCAGCATGGAGCTGGCTGAGGTGACACCCAAGTAGTGGTGGGGTGGGCAGCTGGGGAGATCCCCTAGCTGGCCTCAAAGTCTGTGAAACTGCATTGTCACTTCCTTTCCTGCCAGGTTTGGATGGCGGCAGAACATTCTTCAATGCTGTGAAGGAAGGAGACACAGTGATTTTTGCAAGTGACGATGAACAGGACCGTATCCTGTGGGTCCAAGCCATGTACCGAGCCACCGGCCAGTCTCACAAACCTGTACCGCCTACCCAAGTGCAAAAACTAAATGCTAAAGGAGGAAATGTACCCCAGATAGACGCCCCAATCTCTCAATTTTGTAAGTAAATAAGTTCTCCTAGAAAGCAGGAGTCTTTGATGGAAAGATTTTCTGCACTGATCAATATTCACGCACATGTTTCTGATTTCAAAATGAAATGTTTTTTCATTATCATTAAGCTGCTTTTTACATCAGTAGATCCAGAAGCGGTTAACCTGTGTGTTTAGCACAACCAAACCCAAGAAACAATATTCCTTGGGGAACTTGTCAATGGGTATTTTAAAGTGCAATACTTGATGGAGGAGAGAGACTGAGATCTGAGAGCCTGAGACCCAGCTTGCTTTTCACAGACACGTGTCTTACCCCCACACAATAAACTGCACACCCAGATCAGAGTGATTCATTAGTGCCATTAGCTGTCTATCAAATGCATCACGTGCCCAGAACTACAGGTGCAAATCTTGCAAGTATGAAATGCACACACAAAAAGAGGTCTCCTGTTGAATATTCAACTGTAGGAAAACATATGGTATTTTTAACAGGTTGCTTTGCAGGCCAGTTAGATGTGAATTTAGAGCAATCATCTTTTAAGTCGTAGCTATGCTGCATGTCCTGTGCAGTTATACCCAGTTTGCTTCATTTGAAATTTAGAGCAATTTCTTTTGTCTTGCAAATGTAATTTGATTATAAACCACACAAATGCCTCCTCACTCATTTTTCTTGAAGGTCTCAATCACACGTCTGCAGCCCCTTTGTTATGTAACATACAGCAGTTCTTGTTAGCTTCAGCAAAAATTAAGAATTGTATCATTAAATATAAGTAAGGAAAAGTGGTAAATCTTAAAGAATTCTCCTAATTAAAGCAGATTTTAACATTTTAAAATAGTCTCTGTAAAGCAGTTATGGAGTATATTGTTACGAGGAACTCAGGAAATCTGCCCTTTGCTTGTCAATAGCATTTAATCATCTTTTATATTTGTTTGACTTTTTCATGTTGATGTTTATAGAAAACAATAGTGCAAGACACACAGCTATACAACCAATGTTACAGCAGAAAACCTCTGCTTGATGCTTTTTAATTTTTTGTACTCTCAACATGCCTGCATATTTTGGCCTCCCTTCTGTCTTGCGTTGCTGCTGCTGTGAGTGAGATGTAGTGTGATGCAGCCTGGTAAACCTGCAGTGAGTGTTTCAATTTCAGTGGCCCTCATCCTCCTCATCCCAGTCAGGTCACTGACTTTGGGAGTGCAAGGTGTAAAGAACTGGGGTTGGGAAGGAAGGGCACCTCTCAGAAAGCCAAAATGGGGGGTAGGAATTGTCCTCTTGTAAGTGGGACATTTACTGGTTGTAATTAACCTCCAGCCTGGTTGAGTTGTGCTGACCTGAGATTGTATCCCAGAGATTTTATATCCCTCTGCCCAGAGTGTTTAATCAAAGAATTCTTGGAAATAGCAGGCATAGGTCCTTCTACTGCTGCTTTTTTACATGCTGAAAGCCTTCAAAGCCTAGCAAAGGAGAACAGCAGAGGGATGCTGTTTGTGGCTCCCTTTCCTCACAAGTGATGCTGAAGGATGCTCATAGCTGTGGGGTTGGTGCACAGAGGATACAGTCCTGCTTATCCCAGCATGATTCCTGTGGAGTAAGATGAGAACAGAGAACATCAAACTAGGGAAGCACCTTTCCCTTCAGTCGTTTCCCATCCCTGCAGACATCAGGCCTGGAGAATTTTTTCTGCTGGGTAGATTCCTGATGTTTACAGAGTTTTCACTTTGTCGCACCAATATGTTGGTGGGCAAAGGTAAGGCTTGTGTTCCCAAACACATCGTAGCAGCTGTAGCAAAATCTACCAGGAATTTGAGGAGGAAAAGGGAATGCCCAGGGCTGTGGACATTTGAGTGTGATGTCTCCATGCACAGCCAAGCGCTGTGTGCGTGGGAGAGCTGAACCCCTCTGCTTAGAGTACCCGGGGTGGAGAAAGGGCAACTTGCTTGTCTAGCCCTTGACAGGAAGCAGGGAGGTCAGTAGCTGAGCCCAGGAGTCCTCTCTGCATCTACCCACAGCCCAACACATCCATCAGAGCCTTGTGCTGCTCGTAGTCCTGCAGATTCTATCAGCCTGACTGTGCTCAGAGCTAGAGAAATGCCACAGGTTTGACCTTGTTTTTCCATCTCACTCGCCTGCCAGGAGGCAGGGATCCCTCATCCTTGCTTCTGGTGAAAACAGCCAAGATTTCACTCCCTGTTTCCTCCAGGGCATTCAAGGGGGTCAGGATCTGACCTCAGTTTCTCTCACTTGTTCTCATGCTAATGCCAGCTCCAAATCTGGATCATTTTGCTTTTTATAACGCCACCACCCTCTTTCCACCCACAATGTATTTTTCCAGAAGCTGGGCAGCTTCAGGCTCCCCTTTTTGCTGCAAGCACTGGGAAACCCTCTTGGTTGTGTTGTGCCAAAGCCTGGAAGAGAGAAACTAGTCTGCTCATCAGTCCATCAGTTCAATGATGACTTGCTACCTCAGCATCCTCTGGGCTAGTGTGTTTTGACCTTGGTCTTCCTTCCTCCTCCTCCTCCTCCTTTGAATCTAGATTTCTCTGACAGGTTTTTGTGCACATCCTACAAGAGGAGTAGGGCAACATGCCATAGTACACCTTCATCTCAACAGCTGCTCAACAAGGCTGCTCATTTTTCATATTTCAATGTCTGTACGTGGCAATGCTCATTGCAAAAGTCATTGGGTGCAGCAGTTAAATAATCCAAAGCAGGAGTGAAGTCATGCATGCTCTGATGGCTTGTCGGGATTCTTAAATGCACAAATACATATCTCAGCTCCTTCAGTCTTGAAATTCAAACATATCAAGTATTGCATTTTTAAAAGGGTCTTGGTTTGTTATTGGGTTTTTTTGGCTTGGGTGTTTTAGTTTGGGGTTTGTTTTTCTTTCTTTTTTTTCTTTTTTTTTTTTTTTTTGCCTGCAGAAAGGTAAGGACTTTTGCGAAACATTCTTGTACATTTATCTTTATACCTGTCATTTTTTTTTTTTGTGCTTATTAGAGGCTATGGTGAATGAGGATGTGCAAAGAAGTAAATGTTAAGCCATTTGACGAGTAACTGTTGTTACAGCTTTCATGTCGTAGCAGTCCAAGACGGCTCATGCGCATGCATGCACACGCAGAGAAAATCCAGCCCTCCACGCCTGGCATGGAGCTGTCTGTCACACAGAAACTTGGGAAGGACATATCTCGTTCTTTGGGAAACTTGGGAGAAATAGTGAATTCACTTAGTTCCCCCCTCTTTTGACTTAGTAGATACAAAGTTCGAGAGGCACTCAAATTCTCATCCAGAGTTTGATGGCAGCACTTGAGTTGGAAGCAAACAGACAGCTCTGAACCAGGGTGGAGTTTATTTTATTTGCTGTTTAAGTACTGAAAAAAAAAATAGATCCTGCTATTCATTAATTTTTGTATGACTCTACAATTCCTTTTATGTGGGTGAACAATACCTGTTAGAGTGAAAAGTTTTGCTTTTTTTTGTTTTGCTACAATTTCAAAGAAAAACTCCATTCACGCAAAGCTGTGCTTTTCTCCAGTGTTCGCATTATAAAAGAAAAAAACCCTAACTGTTCTTGTTTACTGTTGAAACCATGCACAGTATTATAGTCAATAATGCTGCCAATACATATTACACCTTTTGTCAATATTTAAGCTTCATAAAAGTGGTCACTTGTCTGAAAGCGCCAATCTTTGTTTGTTCTGTGTTAGTGATGCATCAAACAAAATTCCCAAACATGCTCAACGTTGTTTTTTTTCCCAAAACCCTTTTCTTTTTAACATGAAAGATTGGTCCGTACTTGTTTTATGTATCACTTGTGGTTATATTTAATTTTTTAATGTCTGTTTATATTTAATAACTGTTAATCACACCATATACAAAGAGTTGGTTGTTTTGAGAATTTGTGATGATTTGTTCCCCCATAATAAGTAGCGAGGTTTATTGAGCTGCTTAAGAAATTTTCAGCTGTAAGTGGTTTTCTTTTTAGTTGGTTTGATTTTCTTTAAGTTTCTTTTTCATTCTTTGCTTGAACCCAAATATTTAGCTGCTAGGTTAGGGCTCCTGTCTGCTTTCCTGAGCCTTGTTGCTAGTCTTTATGTTATTCTGGTTTGTTCCTTCTTACCCTGCTAACTTCTAGCTGGACTCAAGGGTAAGTGCTTCCCTGTAGCTAGCACAGCTCAGATAATCAGGCTAGATTATCTGACGTATGCAATGTGCTTTTTTTTTTTCTCTTAAATCTTTCTCATGTTTAGATTTTGTAGTACAAACTTTCCATGTTATTTTCCTGAATTGAGGTTTGAAATGTAAGTTTCCATACTGAAATTGGGATGCATGTGATGTTTGCATAATTGCCTTCTCTCCCTGGCTTTCACATTGGCATCAAGTGATCCTCTTAGTAAAGCCAATCATTAACATTTCTATTTTTCATTCCAAGATGTAAATATTAATTAACATCACAATAAAACTGTAAATAATACCTTCTTTTGTTTCATGGAATTTACATCTAGTTGACTGCTTCCTGCCTGAAAACAGATCATTTTGCACTCTGACAATATCCTTTCTCTCCGTGCCGATGATTAGCTTGGTGCAGCGCACCAGAGTGCGGGGCTAACCATGGACACCTCAGGGTGTAGAAAGGTAGGGCAGGAGACCCCAAGAGACCTAGACAAGGTGCAGGACTCCAGAGGAGACCCCCAGAAACCCCTCCACGCATGCCCTGTGAAAACAAGCCTGAGGTTTGATAGTTCCCTTTCCCATAACCTCATTAGGGGATGATTTCAGCAGCAAGTGGCAGCTCTCTGGGTCACCCTGGATTTGGCAATGCTGTCCCGCTCAGACCTAAATGCATTTGTCATGGAGGGGTGCTGCTGTTCCCCCAAATTATCATAAATTAATGTTTTAGCATGGGTCTCAGTCACCAATCAAAGCCACGCTTGTCAAAGCACAAGCCAGGGGGATTGCTATTTTACCTTTTCCCGCTGGAATACCTACTCTGAAAAATATAAAAGCCCAAACTTGTACTATAAGACAGCTTCTCCTCAGTCTTTGTTCAGTCCTAAGTACACCCAGTACAAATCCTTTATTGGTGTTAAAAGCTTCTTCTCTAATATCTGGTGAGTGCCTGCTTTCCTTAGGAGGGAATAGCATCAGTGGGTCATGAGAGCTGGCAAATATGTATCCGGAGTATCTGAATGCAATTATGAGAAGGAACAGGCGGTGTCATCCCTCCTGGCCATCAAACAAGACTCCTTTTTTCCTTCTTGCTCCTTTTGTTTCTCCTTTCTTCTTTTTTTCCAATGTGTGAGTATGTGCGTGTGTGTACAAATATCCCCCTGGGTATAGCAGGCAGAATTCCTTCTCAGCAGACACTTTCTTTTTTCTTTCTTTATTTTGTTTTCTAAATGTTTGGATTTCCAAAGAGGATTCTTATCAGACTTTACCTCAAAAAAACGCACAAAAGTTTAATTTGAATGAAATACAGATTTTTGCCACTTTGAAAGAAAGAAAGAAAGAGTGAATGAATGAATGAACTTGATTTTGGCAACATTACATGTATTTGCACTACTATGCATTGCTATCCTATTAGATTATTAGTTTTGTGCTTTAATTGCTTTATTTTTTTTTAGATAGTTAGAGATATCATGAGAACGCTGCTGTGTCTTCTGTATTGTCAACTTGCAGATGCTTCATTGCAGGAATGCAGAATTAAAATGTTAATTCAGTTCTCACGTAATTTGCATGAATTTAAAACTAGCCTGTAAATCACTTCTATGTGCTTTAAGAAGCCTGGGACTCTAACTTATGAAATACAAATTCACGGGTTTCTGCAGTCATCCAATTCAAAATATTTTTAAATAGTTATAAAAATGCTGTGAAACAATGTTTTGTACTCTAAATAGTTGTTCTAAAACTGTGTTTTTAACTTGCCACACAAGGAATTATGTAAGTTCATACTACAAATTCTTATTCATTTAATGACCAAGCATTAGATAACTTAGATTGCAGTTCAGTGCCTGGTGTGTCTGGTGATTTACAGGAACATTCATAATAATTTATTAAAATTGTAACTCAAGCAGAAAAGAATTTGTTTACAGCAGGGGAAAAAGCCATAAACCACAGAAATAAACAGGCAATTAAATTTAAAACTATCTTCTAACATGGAATAATATGAAAGGGAAAAGAAAGAGCTCTTTGCTCTGCAGTGAGAGGCGAGTTGAGGCTGCTGCAGCGGCTGCAGCTCCATGCAGGGAGGAGGTTTGGGGAGGAGGTTTGCAGAGCCCTGTGCGC